>NC_092120.1:3907078-4047926 GCF_045679555.1 Salvelinus alpinus | reverse complement strand
ACCATCCCTTACTCTCTCTCCTTCTCTCTATCACCATCCCTTACTCTCTCTCTCCTTCTCTCTATCACCATCCCTTACTCTCTCTCTCCTTCTCTCTATCACCATCCCTTACTCTCTCTCTCCTTCTCTCTATCACCATCCCTTACTCTCTCTCTCCTTCTCTCTATCACCATCCCTTACTCTCTCTCTCCTTCTCTCTATCACCATCCCTTACTCTCTCTCTCCTTCTCTCTATCACCATCCCTTACTCTCTCTCTCCTCTCTATCACCATCCCTTACTCTCTCTCTCTCCTCTCTATCACCATCCCTTACTCTCTATCACCATCCCTTACTCTCTCTCTCCTTCTCTCTATCACTATCCCTTACTCTCTCTCTCCTTCTCTCTATCACCATCCCTTACTCTCTCTCTCCTTCTCTCTATCACCATCCCTTACTCTCTCTCTCCTTCTCTCTATCACCATCCCTTACTCTCTCTCTCCTCTCTATCACCATCCCTTACTCTCTCTCTCCTTCTCTCTATCACCATCCCTTACTCTCTCTCTCCTTCTCTATCACCATCCCTTACTCTCTCTCTCCTTCTCTATCCCCATCCCTTACTCTCTCTCTCCTTCTCTCTATCACCATCCCTTACTCTATCTCTCCTCTCTACCACCATCCCTTACTCTCTCTCTCCTTCTCTCTATCACCATCCCTTACTCTCTCTCTCCTTCTCTCTATCACCATCCCTTACTCTCTCTCCTCTCTATCACCATCCCTTACTCTCTCTCTCCTTCTCTCTATCACCATCCCTTACTCTCTCTCTCCTTCTCTCTATCACCATCCCTTACTCTCTCTCTCTCTCTCTCTATCACCATCCCTTACTCTCTCTCTATCACCATCCCTTACTCTCTCTCTCCTTCTCTCTATCACCATCCCTTACTCTCTCTCTCTCTCTCTCTATCACCATCCCTTACTCTCTCTATCACCATCCCTTACTCTCTCTCTCCTTCTCTCTATCACCATCCCTTACTCTCTCTCTTCTCTCTATCACCATCCCTTACTCTCTCTCTCGCCTTCTCTCTATCACCATCCCTTACTCTCTCTCTCCTCTCTATCACCATCCCTTACTCTCTCTCTCCTTCTCTCTATCACCATCCCTTACTCTCTCTCTCCTTCTCTCTATCACCATCCCTTACTCTCTCTCCTTCTCTCTATCACCATCCCTTACTCTCTATCACCATCCCTTACTCTCTCTCTCCTTCTCTCTATCACCATCCCTTACTCTCTCTCTCCTTCTCTCTATCACCATCCCTTACTCTCTCTCTCCTTCTCTCTATCACCATCCCTTACTCTCTCTCTCTCCTTCTCTCTATCACCATCCCTTACTCTCTCTCTCTCCTTCTCTCTATCACCATCCCTTACTCTCTCTCTCTCCTTCTCTCTATCACCATCCCTTACTCTCTCTCTCTCCTTCTCTCTATCACCATCCCTTACTCTCTCTCTCTCCTTCTCTCTATCACCATCCCTTACTCTCTCTCTCTCCTTCTCTCTATCACCATTTCTTACTCTCTCTCTCTCCTTCTCTCTATCACCATTTCTTACTCTCTCTCTCTCCTTCTCTCTATCACCATTTCTTACTCTCTCTCTCTCCTTCTCTCTATCACCATTTCTTACTCTCTCTCTCTCCTTCTCTCTATCACCATTTCTTACTCTCTCTCTCTCCTTCTCTCTATCACCATTTCTTACTCTCTCTCTCTCCATCACCATTTCTTACTCTCTCTCTCTCCATCACCATTTCTTACTCTCTCTATCTCCTTCTCTCTATCACCATTTCTTACTCTCTCTCTCTCCTTCTCTCTATCACCATTTCTTACTCTCTCTCTCTCCTTATCACCATTTCTTACTCTCTCTCTCTCCTTCTCTCTATCACCATTTCTTACTCTCTCTCTATCACCATTTCTTACTCTCTCTCCTTCTCTCTATCACCATTTCTTACTCTCTCTCTCTCCTTTTCTCTATCACCATTTCTTACTCTCTCTCTCTCTCCTTCTCTCTATCACCATTTCTTACTATCTCTCTCTCTCCTTCTCTCTATCACCATTTCTTACTCTCTCTCTCTCCTTCTCTCTATCACCATTTCTTACTCTCTCTCTCTCCTTCTCTCTATCACCATTTCTTACTCTCTCTCTCTCCTTATCACCATTTCTTACTCTCTCTCTATCACCATTTCTTACTCTCTCTCTATCACCATTTCTTACTCTCTCTCCTTCTCTCTATCACCATTTCTTACTCTCTCTCTCTATCACCATTTCTTACTCTCTCTCACTGTATGTGTCCTGAGGACAGAGTGAGTGAGTGAGTGTGTTTGTGTCACATGTGGTGCTGGTGGTGGGAGGAGGGAGGTTTGTTGTTAGGCTCTGATGTAACCAGAGGAGGCTGTTGGGAGGAACTATAGGAGGACGGGCTGGTTGTAATGGCTGGAAAGGAATAAATGGAACCGAGTCAAACGTGTGGTTTCCATATGTTTGATGTGTTTGATACCGGGGAGAGAGAAAGAGAGGAGAACTTGTAGTAGGGTCAGAGGGGAAGGTGAGAGAGAGAGAAACTTGTAGTAGGGTCAGAGGGGAAGGTGAGAGAGAGAGAAACTTGTAGTAGGGTCAGAGGGGAAGGTGAGAGAGAGAGAAACTTGTAGTAGGGTCAGAGGGGAAGGTGAGAGAGAGAGAACTTGTAGTAGGGTCAGAGGGGAAGGTGAGAGAGAGAGAAACTTGTAGTAGGGTCAGAGGGGAAGGTGAGAGAGAGAGAAACTTGTAGTAGGGTCAGAGGGGAAGGTGAGAGAGAGGAACTTGTAGTAGGGTCAGAGGGGAAGGTGAGAGAAACTTGTAGTAGGGTCAGAGGGGAAGGTGAGAGAGAGAGAAACTTGTAGTAGGGTCAGAGGGGAAGGTGAGAGAGAGAGAAACGTGTAGTAGGGTCAGAGGGGAAGGTGAGAGAGAGGAACTTGTAGTAGGGTCAGAGGGGAAGGTGAGAGAAACTTGTAGTAGGGTCAGAGGGGAAGGTGAGAGGGAGAGAAACTTGTAGTAGGGTCAGAGGGGAAGGTGAGAGAGAGAGAAACTTGTAGTAGGGTCAGAGGGGAAGGTGAGAGAGAGAGAAACTTGTAGTAGGGTCAGAGGGGAAGGTGAGAGAGAGAGAAACTTGTAGTAGGGTCAGAGGGGAAGGTGAGAGAGAGAGAAACTTGTAGTAGGGTCAGAGGGGAAGGTGGGAGAGAGAGAAACTTGTAGTAGGGTCAGAGGGGAAGGTGAGAGAGAGAGAAACTTGTAGTAGGGTCAGAGGGGAAGGTGAGAGAAACTTGTAGTAGGGTCAGAGGGGAAGGTGAGAGAAACTTGTAGTAGGGTCAGAGGGGAAGGTGAGAGAAACTTGTAGTAGGGTCAGAGGGGAAGGTGAGAGAAACTTGTAGTAGGGTCAGAGGGGAAGGTGAGAGAAACTTGTAGTAGGGTCAGAGGGGAAGGTGAGAGAGAGAGAAACTTGTAGTAGGGTCAGAGGGGAAGGTGAGAGAGAGAGAAACTTGTAGTAGAGTCAGAGGGGAAGGTGAGAGAGAGAGACACTTGTAGTAGGGTCAGAGGGGAAGGTGAGAGAGAGGAACTTGTAGTAGGGTCAGAGGGGAAGGAGAGAGAGAGAGAGAGAGAGAGGAACTGGTAGTAGGGTCAGAGGGGAAGGTGAGAGAGAGAGGAAGGAGGACAGCGAGAGAAAGAGGGGAAGGTGAGAGAGAGAGGAAGGAGGACAGCGAGAGAAAGAGGGGAAGGTGAGAGAGAGAGGAAGGAGGACAGCGAGAGAAAGAGGGGAAGGTGAGAGAGAGAGGAAGGGGGACAGCGAGAGAAAGAGGGGAAGGTGAGAGAGAGAGGAAGGAGGACAGCGAGAGAAAGAGGGGAAGGTGAGAGAGAGAGAGGAAGGAGGACAGCGAGAGAAAGAGGGGAAGGTGAGAGAGAGAGAGGAAGGAGGACAGCGAGAGAAAGAGGGGAAGGTGAGAGAGAGAGAGGAAGGAGGACTGCGAGAGAAAGAGGGGAAGGTGAGAGAGAGAGAGGAAGGAGGACTACGAGAGAAAGAGGGGAAGGTGAGAGAGAGAGGAAGGAGGACAGCGAGAGAAAGAGGGGAAGTTGTGTTATTGGGGAAAGAGACCGTTTATGTCTGATAAGCTGTTCTGTTTTGCCTGGTCATGCTAATGGAAATATGATTGTATGAGTCTGGCTGCAATGTCATCTATGTAATGTTTCTAGCATGTACTGGTATGTGTAATATTTGGGGTTGGTTTTCATCTTGTAAATGTGCATTGTTTGAGTGTGATGAATGTGATTCATGTAGATGTCAATGTGAACATGCAGTATGTGTGATGTGTGTAAAGGTCTTCGAGGAGATATATTAAACAGGCTGGCCCACACCAGACAGCTCTAATGGCAGTGGGCGGAGAGCACACATAACTCATGTCACGTGACTAAGTCTCAAGGTCTCTGTGTGTGTGTGTTAGGAGATCCCAGTTCTCTTCTATAATTCAGTGCTATTTTCTCTCTCTCTCCCCCTTTACTCTTACCCTCATTCTCTCTCTCCCTCTCTACTCTTACCCTCATTATCTCTCTCCCTCTCTACTATTACCCTCATTCTCTCTTTCCCTCTCTACTCTTACCCTCATTCTCTCTCCCTCTCTACTCTTACCCTCATTCTCTCTCCCTCTCTACTCTTACCCTCATTCTCTCTTCCCTCTCTACTCTTACCCTCATTCTCTCTTACCCTCATTCTCTCTTTCCCTCTCTACTCTTACCCTCATTCTCTCTTTCCCTCTCTACTCTTACCCTCATTCTCTCTTTCCCTCTCTACTCTTACCCTCATTCTCTCTTTCCCTCTCTACTCTTACCCTCATTCTCTCTCTCCCTCTCTACTCTTACCCTCATTCTCTCTCTCCCTCTCTACTCTTACCCTCATTCTCTCTCTCCCTCTCTACTCTTACCCTCATTCTCTCTCCCTCTCTACTCTTACCCTCATTCTCTCCCTCTCTACTCTTACCCTCATTCTCTCTTTCCCTCTCTACTCTTACCCTCATTCTCTCTTTCCCTCTCTACTCTTACCCTCATTCTCTCTCTCCCTCTCTACTCTTACCCTCATTCTCTCTTTCCCTCTACTCTTACCCTCATTCTCTCTCTCCCTCTCTACTCTTACCCTCATTCTCTCTCTCCCTCTCTACTCTTACCCTACATTCTCTCTCTCCCTCTCTACTCTTACCCTACATTCTCCCTCTCTGCTCTTACCCTTATTCTGTCTCTCCCTCCCTTTCTACTCTTACCATACATTCTTTCTCCCTCCCTCTCTAGAAACTGAAGATCTCGTACAACGCTGTGTACTACTCCCTTCACAGAACAGCGCAAACTGGCTCTAACCAGAATAGAAAGAGGAGTGGGAGCCCCCGGTGCACAACTGAGCAAGAGGACAAGTACATTAGAGTGTATAGTTTGAGAAACAGACGCCTCACAAGTCCTTAACTGGCAGCTTCATTAAATAGTACCTGCAAAACACCAGTCTCAACATCAACAGTGAAGAGGCGTCTCCGGGATGCTGGCCTTCTAGGCAGAGTTGCAAAGAAAAAGCTGTCACACCCTGATCAGCTTCACCTGTCCTCTTTACTGTCTCCACCCCCTCCAGGTGTCGCTTGTTTTCCCAATGTATTTATCCCTGTGTTTCCTGTCTCTCTGTACCAGTGTATTTATCCCTGTGTCTCCTGTCTCTCTGTGCCAGTGTATTTATCCCTGTGTTTTCTGTCTCTCTGTGCCAGTGTATTTATCCCTGTGTTTTCTGTCTCTGTGCCAGTGTATTTATCCCTGTGTTTTCCCTGTCCCTCTGTGCCAGTGTATTTATCCCTGTGTTTTCCCTGTCCCTCTGTGCCAGTGTATTTATCCCTGTGTTTTCCCTGTCCCTCTGTGCCAGTGTATTTATCCCTGTGTTTTCCCTGTCTCTCTGTGCCAGTGTATTTATCCCTGTGTTTCCTGTCTCTCTGTGCCAGTGTATTTATCCCTGTGTTTTCTGTCTCTCTGTGCCAGTGTATTTATCCCTGTGTTTTCTGTCTCTCTGTGCCAGTGTATTTATCCCTGTGTTTCCTGTCTCGCTGTGCCAGTGTATTTATCCCTGTGTTTTCCCTGTCTCTCTGTGCCAGTGTATTTATCCCTGTGTTTCCTGTCTCTCTGTGCCAGTGTATTTATCCCTGTGTTTTCCCCGTCTCTCTGTGCCAGTGTATTTATCCCTGTGTTTCCTGTCTCTCTGTGCCAGTTTGTCTTGTATGTTTTTCCAAGTCAACCAGCTGTTTTCCCGTTCTCCTGCTTTTTGCATTCTCCTTTTTCTAGTCCTCCTGGTTTTGACCCTTGCCTGTTTCTGGACTTTGTACCCGCCTGCCTGACCATTCTGCCTGACTTGACCCCGAGCCTGTCATGTTTTGTCATTGATTATCATGTCTTGTCCCTGTGCTTCCCTTCTATTCGTTTCCCTCTGCTGGTCTTATTAGGTTCTTTCCCTCTTTCTATCCCTCTCTCTCCCCCTCCCTCTCTCCCTCTCTCGCTCTCTCTCTCTATCGTTCCGTTCCTGCTCCCAGCTGTTCCTCATTCTCCTAACTACCTCATTTACTCTTTCACACCTGTCCCCTATTTTGCCCTCTGATTAGAGTCCCTATTTCTTCCTCTGTTTTCCGCTTCTGTCCTTGTCGGATCCTTGTTTGATGTTTGCTGTTCTGTGTCCTTGTTCCGCCCTGTCGTGTTTTTGCCTTCTTCAGATGCTGCGTGTGAGCAGGTGTCTATGTCAGCTACGGCCTGTGCCTTCCCGAAGCGACCTGCAGTCTGTGGTCGCGTCTCCAGTCGTTCCTCTCTACTGACGAGAGGATTTCAGTTTTCCTGTTTTGGATTTACCTAAGATATTATCCAGGAGTATCGTTTTTTGTTTAAGACTGGAATAAAGACTCTGTTTCTATTAAGTCGCTTTTGGGTCCTCATTCACCAGCATAACAGAAGGATCCGACCAAGAATGGACCCAGCGACTACGGATTCTCGCAACACTGCCGTCGAGTTCCAGGGAGCAATGCTCGGCAGACACGAGCAGGAATTGTCTGCTGCTCGTCATGCCGTTGAGACCCTGGCCGCTCAGGTCTCCGACCTCTCAGGACAGTTTCAGAGTCTTCGTCTCGTGCCACCAGCTACTTCCTGGTCTTCCGAGTCTCCGGAACCTAGGGTTAATAACCCACCATGTTACTCTGGGCAGCCCACTGAGTGTCGCTCCTTTCTCACCCAGTGTGATATTGTGTTCTCTCTCCAGCCCAACACATACTCAAGAGAGAGAGCTCGGATCGCTTACGTCATATCACTCCTTACTGGTCGGGCTCGGGAGTGGGGCACAGCTATCTGGGAGGCAAGGGCTGAGTGTTCTAACGATTATCAGAACTTTAAAGAGGAGATGATACGGGTTTTTGATCGTTCAGTTTTTGGGAAGGAGGCTTCCAGGGTCCTGGCTTCCCTATGTCAAGGTGATCGATCCATAACGGATTACTCTATAGAGTTTCGCACTCTTGCTGCCTCCAGTGACTGGAACGAGCCGGCGTTGCTCGCTCGTTTTCTGGAGGGACTCCACGCTGAGGTTAAGGATGAGATTCTCTCCCGGGAGGTTCCTTCCAGCGTGGACTCTTTGATTGCACTCGCCATCCGCATAGAACGACGGGTAGATCTTCGTCACCGAGCTCGTGGAAGAGAGCTCGCGTTAACGGTGTTCCCCCTCTCCGCATCTCAACCATCTCCTCCCACCGGCTCAGAGACTGAGCCCATGCAGCTGGGAGGTATTCGCATCTCGACTAAGGAGAGGGAACGGATAATCACCAACCGCCTTTGCCTCTATTGCGGTTCTGCTGGACATTTTGTCATGTCATGTCCAGTAAAAGCCAGAGCTCATCAGTAAGCGGAGGGCTACTGGTGAGCGCTACTACTCAGGTCTCTCCATCAAGATCCTGTACTACCTTGTCGGTCCATCTACGCTGGACCGGTTCGGCTGCTTCCTGCAGTGCCTTGATAGACTCTGGGGCTGAGGGTTGTTTTATGGACGAAGCATGGGCTCGGAAACATGACATTCCTCTCAGACAGTTAGGGAAGCCCACGCCCATGTTCGCCTTAGATGGTAGTCTTCTCCCCAGTATCAGATGTGAGACACTACCTTTAACCCTCACAGTATCTGGTAACCACAGTGAGACCATTTCCTTTTTGATTTTTCGTTCACCTTTTACACCTGTTGTTTTGGGTCATCCCTGGCTAGTATGTCATAATCCTTCTATTAATTGGTCTAGTAATTCTATCCTATCCTGGAACGTTTCTTGTCATGTGAAGTGTTTAATGTCTGCTATCCCTCCTGTTTCTTCTGTCCCCTCTTCTCAGGAGGAACCTGGTGATTTGACAGGAGTGCCGGAGGAATATCATGATCTGCGCACGGTCTTCAGTCGGTCCAGAGCCAACTCTCTTCCTCCTCACCGGTCGTATGATTGTTGTATTGATCTCCTTCCGGGGACCACTCCCCCTCGGGGTAGACTATACTCTCTGTCGGCTCCCGAACGTAAGGCTCTCGAGGATTATCTGTCTGTTTCTCTCGACGCCGGTACCGTGGTGCCTTCTTCCTCTCCCGCCGGAGCGGGGTTTTTTTTTGTTAAGAAGAAGGACGGTACTCTGCGCCCCTGCGTGGATTATCGAGGGCTGAATGACATAACGGTTAAGAATCGTTATCCGCTTCCCCTTATGTCGTCAGCCTTCGAGATTCTGCAGGGAGCCAGGTTCTTTACTAAGTTGGACCTTCGTAACGCTTACCATCTCGTGCGCATCAGAGAGGGGGACGAGTGGAAAACGGCGTTTAACACTCCGTTAGGGCATTTTGAATACCGGGTTCTGCCGTTCGGTCTCGCTAATGCTCCAGCTGTCTTTCAGGCATTAGTTAATGATGTACTGAGAGACATGCTGAACATCTTTGTTTTCGTTTACCTTGACGATATCCTGATTTTTTCACCGTCACTCGAGATTCATGTTCAGCACGTTCGACGTGTACTCCAGCGCCTTTTAGAGAATTGTCTCTACGTGAAGGCTGAGAAGTGCGCCTTTCATGTCTCCTCTGTCACATTTCTCGGTTCTGTTATTTCCGCTGAAGGCATTCAGATGGATCCCGCTAAGGTCCAGGCTGTCAGCGATTGGCCCGTTCCTAAGTCACGTGTCGAGTTGCAGCGCTTTCTCGGTTTCGCTAATTTCTATCGGCGTTTCATTCGTAATTTCGGTCAAGTGGCTGCCCCTCTCACAGCTCTGACTTCTGTCAAGACGTGCTTTAAGTGGTCCGGTTCCGCCCAGGGAGCTTTTGATCTCCTCAAGAAGCGTTTTACATCCGCTCCTATCCTTGTTACTCCTGACGTCACTAAACAATTCATTGTCGAGGTTGACGCTTCAGAGGTGGGCGTGGGAGCCATTCTGTCCCAGCGTTTCCATTCTGACGATAAGGTCCATCCTTGCGCTTATTTTTCTCATCGCCTGTCGCCATCGGAACGCAACTATGATGTGGGTAACCGCGAACTGCTCGCCATCCGCTTAGCCATAGGCGAATGGCGACAGTGGTTGGAGGGGGCGACCGTCCCTTTTGTCGTTTGGACTGACCATAAGAACCTTGAGTACATCCGTTCTGCCAAACGACTTAATGCACGTCAAGCTCGTTGGGCGTTGTTTTTCGCTCGTTTCGAGTTCGTGATTTCTTATCGCCCGGGAAATAAGAACACCAAGCCTGATGCCTTATCCCGTCTCTTTAGTTCTTCTGTGGCTTCTACCGACCCCGAGGGGATTCTCCCTGAAGGGCGTGTTGTCGGGTTGACTGTCTGGGGAATTGAGAGACAGGTAAAGCAAGCACTCACTCACACTGCGTCGCCGCGCGCTTGTCCTAGTAACCTTCTGTTCGTTCCTGTCTCTACTCGTCTGGCTGTTCTTCAGTGGGCTCACTCTGCCAAGTTAGCTGGCCACCCCGGCGTTCGGGGTACGCTTGCTTCTATTCGCCAGCGGTTTTGGTGGCCTACTCAGGAGCGTGACACGCGCCGTTTCGTGGCTGCTTGTTCGGACTGCGCGCAGACTAAGTCAGGTAACTCTCCTCCTGCCGGTCGTCTCAGACCGCTTCCCATTCCTTCTCGACCATGGTCTCACATCGCCTTAGACTTTATTACCGGTCTGCCTTCGTCTGCGGGGAAGACTGTGATTCTTACGGTTGTCGATAGGTTCTCTAAGGCGGCACATTTCATTCCCCTCGCTAAGCTTCCTTCCGCTAAGGAGACGGCACAAATCATCATTGAGAATGTGTTCAGAATTCATGGCCTCCCGTTAGACGCCGTTTCAGACAGAGGCCCGCAATTCACGTCACAGTTTTGGAGGGAGTTCTGTCGTTTGATTGGTGCTTCCGTCAGTCTCTCTTCCGGGTTTCATCCCCAGTCTAACGGTCAAGCAGAAAGGGCCAATCAGTCGATTGGTCGCATATTACGCAGCCTTTCTTTTCGAAACCCTGCGTCTTGGGCAGAACAGCTCCCCTGGGCAGAATACGCTCACAACTCGCTTCCTTCGTCTGCTACCGGGCTATCTCCGTTTCAGAGTAGTCTTGGGTACCAGCCTCCTCTGTTCTCGTCCCAGCTCGCCGAGTCCAGCGTTCCCTCCGCTCAGGCTTTTGTCCAACGTTGTGAGCGCACCTGGAGGAGGGTCAGGTCTGCACTTTGCCGTTACAGGGCGCAGACTGTGAGAGCCGCCAATAAACGTAGGATTAAGAGTCCTAGGTATTGTCGCGGTCAGAGAGTGTGGCTTTCCACTCGTAACCTTCCGCTTACGACAGCTTCTCGCAAGTTGACTCCGCGGTTCATTGGTCCGTTCCGTGTCTCTCAGGTCGTCAATCCTGTCGCTGTGCGACTGCTTCTTCCGCGACATCTTCGTCGCGTCCACCCTGTCTTCCATGTCTCCTGTGTCAAGCCTTTTCTTCGCGCCCCCGTTCGTCTTCCCTCCCCCCCCCCGTCTTTGTCGAGGGCGCACCTATTTACAAGGTACGGAAGATCATGGACATGCGTTCTCGGGGACGTGGTCACCAGTACTTAGTGGATTGGGAGGGTTACGGTCCTGAGGAGAGGAGTTGGGTTCCATCTCGGGACGTGCTGGACCGTTCGTTGATTGATGATTTCCTCCGTTGCCGCCAGGGTTCCTCCTCGAGTGCGCCAGGAGGCGCTCGGTGAGTGGGGGGGTACTGTCATGTTTTGTCATTGATTATCATGTCTTGTCCCTGTGCTTCCCTTCTATTCGTTTCCCTCTGCTGGTCTTATTAGGTTCTTTCCCTCTTTCTATCCCTCTCTCTCCCCCTCCCTCTCTCCCTCTCTCGCTCTCTCTCTCTATCGTTCCGTTCCTGCTCCCAGCTGTTCCTCATTCTCCTAACTACCTCATTTACTCTTTCACACCTGTCCCCTATTTTGCCCTCTGATTAGAGTCCCTATTTCTCCCTCTGTTTTCCGCTTCTGTCCTTGTCGGATCCTTGTTTGATGTTTGCTGTTCTGTGTCCTTGTTCCGCCCTGTCGTGTTTTTGCCTTCTTCAGATGCTGCGTGTGAGCAGGTGTCTATGTCAGCTACGGCCTGTGCCTTCCCGAAGCGACCTGCAGTCTGTGGTCGCGTCTCCAGTCGTTCCTCTCTACTGACGAGAGGATTTCAGTTTTCCTGTTTTGGATTTACCTAAGATATTATCCAGGAGTATCGTTTTTTGTTTAAGACTGGAATAAAGACTCTGTTTCTATTAAGTCGCTTTTGGGTCCTCATTCACCAGCATAACAGAGCCTGTCTGCCACTCGGTACCTCCTGTATTCCGATCTGGTTTTGACCTTTTTACCTGTCAACGACCATTCTCTTGCCTACCCCTTTGGATTAATAAACATTGTAAGACTCCAACCATCTGCCTCCTGTGTCTGCATCTGGGTCTCGCCTTGTGCCTTGATAGTACGAACTGGCCATGACAGACCCAGCAGACTTGGACCAGCTCCGCCACGCTGTCTCCCTGCAGGGAGCCACCATTGAGAGACATCAGGAGTTGCTACAGGGCCTTTTGGAAGGGCCCAGTTCCTTGACAGAACGCCACGACCATGGGTTAAAGGCTATTATGGAGCAAATCAGGGAGTTAGCTCAGAGGCTGCCTGCCACCTCTGAAAAAACCCAATCACCCAGGAATTTTCCCCCTATCTGTGGTGAGTTTGTACAGCCTATCCCGGCTCCCCGAGAACCCCGCTTACCTCCTCCGGAGCAATATTCGGGGAATCCTGGTACCTGCTCTTCCGTGAGGAGTCGAAGCCACCAGAGCTCTCTCGTGAATCTACGACGGGTGAGTTGGATACTCCTGAGCCTGTGCAGTTGGGAAGAACTAGGATATCAGTTTGGGAGTGCTCACAGAGGATGAATAATAAATGTTGTCTGACCTGTAGCGGGGCAGGACATTTTATAGCTACCTGCCCTATTAGGAAACCCTTGTCTCTAGTGGGTAACAGTACTATGGTGAGTCAGACTTGGAGTTCCCTAATTCCCATCAACCGCACACCCCTTTTTTCTCTTGTGCTGTGGGGAGACCAATCTAAGTCTCTCCGAGTGCTCATTGACTCTGGGGCTGATGAATGTCTTATGGATGCCACGATGGCTTCGGAGCTTGGTATTCCCACTCAGCCTCTCTCTGTGCCCATGGATGCTAGGACACTGGACGGCCGCTCTATAGGGGAAGTCACCCATAGTACTGTGCCCATTCAATTACGGGTTTCTGGTAACCACAGTGAGACCATAGAGTTCCTCCTCATTATATATCCCCATGTTCAGGTTGTTTTGGGATTTTCCTGGCTTCAAAAACACAATCCGATGATTGACTGGACCACAAGCTCCATCCTGGGTTGGAGACCATTTTGCCATTCCCACTGCCTTCAAGCAGCACAGCCTTCCCCAAGTCATCTTCCTCAGGATGTTAGCAAGACTGTGGATGTCTCTGCTATCCCCACATAATACCATGACCTCCTGGAAGTGTTCAGTAAGGCACGTGCTACTTCCCTTTCCCCGCACCGTCCTTATGATTGTGCCATTGATCTTCTCCCAGGCACTACACCACCTCGGGGTCGATTGTATTCTCTGTCTGGACCAGAGACCAACGCTATGGAGGAGTACATAGAGGAGTCTCTGGCCACTGGGGCCGTCTGTCTGCATCTCCTGCTGGCGCAGTGTTTTTCATTGTGGAGAAGAAGAACAAGACCCTGCGTCCGTGCATTGACTACCGGGGACTTAATGACATTATTGTCAAGAATTGTTACCCCCCCCCCCCCCCCTACCGCTCCTCTCCTCTGCGTTTGAACCTCTCCAGGGGGCTACCGTGTTTTCCAAGTTGGACCTTTGAAATGCCTACCACCTGGTTCGGAAACGCGAGGGGGATGAGTGGAAGACAGCCTTCAACACAGCCAGTGGACATTATGAGCACCAGGTCATGCCATTTGGACTCACCAACGCCCCCGCTGTCTTCCAGGCTTTGGTCAACGGTGTGCTCCGGGACATGCTAAACCAGTTTGTGTTCGTGTACCTTGACGACATCCTGTTTTTTTCCCCGATCTGCACAAGAACATGTTCTTCATGTCAGACAGGGACAACATCTCCTAGAGAACAAATTATTTAGTGAAAGCCGAGAAGTGTGAGTTCCGCCGCTCTACTATCACCTTTCTGGGATATGTCATTTCTGAGGGCAATGTTCGTCTTGTATGTTTCCAAGTCAACCAGTGGTTTTCCCATTCTACAGCTTTTTTTTTTTGGACCCTTGCCTGTTTCTGGACTTTGTACCCGCTTGCCTTTATCCCGAGCCTGTCTGCCACTCTGTACCTCCTGGACTCTAATCTGGTTTTGACCTTTTTCCCTGTCCTCGACCATTTTCTTGCCTACCCCTTTGGTTTAATAAACATTATAAGACTACAACCATCTGCATCTGGGTCTCGCCTTGATAGAGGCGTCTGTTTCTCAAACTAGACACTCTAATGTACTTGTCCTCTTGCTCAGTTGTGCACCGGGGCCTCCCACTCTTTCTATTCTGGTTAGAGCCAGTTTGCGCTGTTCTGTGAAGGGAGTAGTACACAGCGTTGTACGAGATCATCAGTTTCTTGGCAATTTCTCACATGGAATAGCCTTAATTTCTCAGAACAAGAATAGACTGACGAGTTTCAGAAGAAAGTGCTTTGTTTCTGGCCATTTTGAGCCTGTAATCGAACCCACAAATGCTGATGCTCCAGATACTCAACTAGTGTCACGGCTGTTGAATGAAGTAGACCAAGGTGCAGCGTGGTGAGCGTACATATTCCTTTATTTAAGTGAATACGCTGACAAAACAATAAACACTACAAAACAAATCGTGACGCTGAAGGCTATGTGCCATAAACAAAGTCAACTTCCCACAAAGACAGGTGGGAAAAAGGGCTACCTAAGTATGGTTCTCAATCAGAGACAACGATAGACAGCTGTCCCTGATTGAGAACTCTACCCGGCCAAAACATAGAAATACAAATAATAGAACATAGAATACCCACCCCAAATCACACCCTGACCAAACCAAATAGAGACATAAAAAGGATCTCTAAGGTCAGGGCATGACAACTAGTCTAAAGAAGGCCAGTTTTATTGCTTCTTTAATCAGAACAAAAGTTTTCAGCTGTGCTAACATAATTGCAAAAGGGTTTTATAATGATAAATTAGCCTTTTAAAATAAACTTGGATTAGCTAACACAACGTGCCATTGGAACACAGGAGTGATGGTTGCTGATAATGGGCCTCTGTACGCCTATGTAGATATTCCATAAAACAATCTTCCGTTTCCAGCTGCAATAGTCATTTACAACATTAACAATGTCTACACTGTATTTCTGACCAATTTGATGCTATTTTTATGGACAATTTTTTCTCCCTTTCTTTCAAAAACAAGGACATTTCTACGTGACCCCAAACTTTAGAATGGTAGTGCATATACTATAGATGTTTTGAAATCCCAGAGAGTTCAGTGAACATTGTATAGAAATGGCTCTGTAGACTTACGGTGAATTTGAGATCGTCTGTGTTTGTGCCAGGGAGGTAGAAATACAGTGTTTGAGTCATATAGAATGTTGGCTCCCTCACTCAGTTCAGTGTCTGTGTGTGCGTGCGTGCGTGCGTGCGTGTACGTACGTACACACACTGGCGTGTGTGTGTACCTCTTTCATCACCTCATGAATCAGCCCTGGATGCAGAGCAGGATCAGGATATTAACTCTGCACCAAGATATGAACAGGTCATGACTCAATGTAACAAAGGGAGGGAGAGAGGGAGGAGCAGAGAGAGAGGTAGAGGGAGGGAGAAGGTGGGAAAGAGAAGGAGTGATTGAAGGAGAAGGAGGAAGAAAGAAAGAAACTAAGTGGTAGAATATAGAGATTCGGGAAAAGAGGTAATAATTGAATGAGAGAGTGAGAAGGAAAAAGAGTGAGTGTGAGAAAAAAGAAGGGAAGAGAGAGAAGAAAAGGAGGGGGAGAGGGCGGACTGTTCATTCCGGGGTTTGGCGACATTCCAGCCTGTCTGGCTGTGATTCTGACACTCTTCTGTGGTTTTAGCCTCACCTCCATGCAGGCTACAGGACCCCACAGCTGCCCTACCATTGCCTGACTCCAACTACAACCTCCTTGTAAGCCCAGAGATATTTCTGACCTAGAGAAACTGGGGCCTACATATAGGCAATAGGAATTGTTCCTGGTCAGGTCACATGGTAAGAAAAACAAAACTACACATGAGGCCAGGGTGTCTCTATCTAGCCATGCTGGAGAGTATGGCTAGCGGTGTATAACTACAAACATGATTTCATGACCCGTCCCTAACCTTAGATAACGATCAAATAGCTCACGTGCTTCTTTCTGGCATGACCATCTAGTGATACGCTGGGAGGGACAGATTTCTCAGGCCTGCACCGGTGGAACGCTATGTATGGAAAAACTGCATTATTTTCCTAATGGAAGTGGGGAGGGCCTGGAAAGTTTCCATAAGGGACAATAAGCAATCCCATGACCACACCCCAAGGATCCCCATGACCACACCCCAAGGATCCCCATGACCACACCCCAAGGATCCCCATGACCACACCCTCTGGTTCATGGATTAGCCCTAAGAGTGGTGGGTTACACAACACAACAGAACACTACAATGTATAACAGAACAGCATACATTATCATCCCGCCACATACTACTATATAAAATAACACAAGTTAAAGTGTTGCTTGTTGACTTGTCACACTGGATTCTTGGAAGATTTGCGCTATTGTGGGCTAAAAGAGAATAAAACCACCTACCCCCTAGTGTGTGACAGACAGCAAAGAGCACATCGGTGATAACAGAACAATGAACTACTATAAGGTGTACAACGCCTCCCTGTACCAGCTGTAAAACACACCTGAGAGCACGATAACTAAGACGCTGGAAGGCGAGGTCAAAAGGTGTGTGTGTGTGTTGGTTCTTCTTGTGGGGATCTAAAATCCCCCATGAGGACAGTAAAACAAGGTAGTCTCCCTTATGGGGACATTTCCCACGTCCCCATGAGGACAAAGGCTATTTTAAGCTTAGGAGTTAGGTTTAGGGTTTGGTTAAGGGGTTAGTGGTTAGGTTTAGGAGTTAGGTTTGGGTAAGGGGTTAGTGGTTAGGTTTAGGAGTTAGGTTTGGGTAAGGGGTTAGTGGTTAGGTTTAGGAGTTAGGTTTGGGTAAGGGGTTAGTGGTTAGGTTTAGGAGTTAGGTTTGGGTAAGGGGTTAGTGGTTAGGTTTAGGAGTTAGGTTTGGGTAAGGGGTTAGTGGTTAGGTTTAGGAGTTAGGTTTGGGTATGGGGTTAGTGGTTAGTGGTTATGTTTAGGGTTAGGGATAGGGTTTGGGTAAGTGGTTAGTGGTTAGGTTTAGGGTTAGGGTTTGGGTAAGGGGTTAGTGATTAGGTTTAGGGTTTGGGTTATGGGTTAAGGTTTATGGTTAGGGAAAAAGGATTTTGAATGAAAATTAATTTTAGGTCCCCACGAGGATAGAAAACATAACGTGTGTGTAGGTTAGGGTTAGGCTCACATCCTCATGTCAGTAGGAACAGTTAGGGTCTATGAGGTACCATGTCCTTTTTTTGTGCTTTTTTCACTCAATCAAACTGAGTAACAGAGCCACAGCAATGTATTACTTTATTTTTCATTACACTCCTGTATGTTCAGTGCCAAGGAAGTAATAGATATGTGTGTATTTGATACCTGAACCAAACTGCATGGAAATGCCTTTTACACCTGGACAGGAGCAGGTCTTACAGCGAGGGCAACAGCACCATGTGGCCTTTCTCTTTCCCTTGTGTCCCCCAACCATTTTAGTGTCTGTACCTAATCAAGCCTCCAGTATCTCTCCCCTCCCTCTCTCTCATTCCCTCTCTCTCTGACCTTACAAGGAAAGGCAGGCAGCGTTGATGTCATAGAATGAAGAATGTTGCAGGAATCCAGAGAGAGAGTGAGACAGGGAGAAACAGAGAGGAAAGACAGGGGCTACTGCCTTACAGCAGTTTATGAACAAACACAATGAGAAAGAGAGAGATGTGGTGTTGACATAGTAATATACACATCCTGAGAGAAAGTCCAACGAGAAAGAACTTGTTAGGAAGGATGGTGTCATTCCTTTTCCATGGAGAGGGGGAGGAGAGAGAGAGAGATAGAGAGAGTGGGGAGGAGAGAGAGAGGGGAGGAGAGAGAGAGAGAGAGAGAGTGGGGAGGAGAGAGGGGGAGGGTCTAACAGCTGTAGGGGAACTGAGAGAGAGGGGTAGAGGAAAGTTATTAACAAACACACTTTCTGTGTGGGTTTGGATCTACAGCTAGGGAAAAGGAGAAGGAAGAGAGATACTGTAGGGAGGGTAATAGTTTGCTCTCCCAACTGCACACATAGGTAAGAACAGATTTTACACTGATTATGAGTTATTAAATATTTTGTAGCCTTATCATTTCGGTCTAAGCAACGCTATAATCAGATTATGTGATATATAGTTTTGGTGCATTGCAGAGTTTCAACAGTTAAGAAGATGTATGAAAGAACAATAGCAAAGTGCCTGGTACGATTATTACTCATCTACCGGGGCGGATGTTCCGCTTTTTAGTCCACTGAGCAGTCCTTGTGCAAAGGGCGCATTTACACTTTTACAGCTTTTGATAGATTCCCGCTCGCTCACGACAAAGAAAAATTCGGAGGCTGTAACCGGAAGTACAGTTTAGGAGGAAAAGTTAGCTGGCTGATTAGCCAGACAGAAATCTCACATTCCTTTGAAAATAGACAGGGAAAGGGTGATGACAACATCCATTTAGGGTACAGATAGACCTACCGTTGAAGAATAAATAGAAAGGGGCCGGTTGAGGACGATAACCCGTGTCATCGAAGTAGAGAGAGGCGAGGAAGTAACGTTAGCCCCCTACAACCTCTGGCTCGCTACCAACTGTAGGGAGGCTGCTAGCCAGCAAAAATATAGGTGAGTGCACAAACTAACTAGCCAGCATGTCTAGATAGATTGCGCTTTTATATGCAGCTATTATATACATTTGCCGTTTTGAAGTTATTTCAACACTGGGTTGTATGCAGGTGAATGCTAGACCAGGGCTATCAATACGGATTGACATACACTGCAATCCTATTGAATCAGGGTTAGATAGACTTTACCTAACTATGACTACATGGATGATTCATTGATGACCGTCGGGTATTTTGTATATTATGTGTGCTCAGTTGTTCTTAGCTGTCTTGAGCTTAGCAGACATCTATCTACCATAGCTAATCAGAGGCATGCCAAAAGGTGGGTGGGGCGCTAATGCAATACGGTGGATCATGGTTATCCATCAAGTTCCTACCAGCTGTTGTTTCATCCAAAATGGGATTCCATTGTTTCACAAGATGGTTGTCCTCACGCAAACCCACTGACTAAAATGTAAAGAGAGAATATAGATTTAAAACGTTGAGTGCTGTGGTAGTTTTCCAGACCCGTAGACACAAGCTCTTTTGATTTTTTTTCTCCCGTTAGTCCACTGTTTTCATTAGTCCACTGTTTTCGTTAGTCCACTGTTTTCGTTAGTCCACTGTTTTCATTAGTCCACTGTTTTCGTTAGTCCACTGTTTTCGTTAGTCCACTGTTTTCGTTAGTCCACTGTTTTCGTTAGTCCACTGTTTTCGTTAGTCCACTGTTTTCATTAGTCCAAATGTTTTCGTTAGTCCAAATGTTTTCGTTAGTCCAAATGTTTTCGTTAGTCCACTGTTTTCATTAGTCCACTGTTTTCATTAGTCCACTGTTTTCATTAGTCCAAATGTTTTCATTAGTCCAAATGTTTTCATTAGTCCAAATGTTTTCATTAGTCCAAATGTTTTCATTAGTCCACTGTTTTCATTAGTCCACTGTTTTCATTAGTCCACTGTTTTCATTAGTCCACTGTTTTCATTAGTCCACTGTTTTCATTAGTCCACTGTTTTCATTAGTCCACTGTTTTCATTAGTCCAAATGTTTTCATTAGTCCACTGTTTTCATTAGTCCAAATGTTTTGCATGTCAGCAGTCAAGTTTTCAAGATAATGGACTTTCAAGAAGCAAATTGTCACCTGCCAAATCAAATGTTATTCATCACATGCTTCATAAACAACAGCTGTAGATTAACAGTGAAATGGGTGGGTATCATTTGTGGAACGTTCCAACAGGAATCTGTTCCAAAAACGTTGTAAAGTACAAGGCTGCCAACAAACAACGCATACAAAGTTGCATGATCAAATAACCTAGCTGCCGAATAGGCATCAACTCACCACGTAGCTTATTTTTAATGTTTGTCCATAGGCTAACAGAGTGAGGACAGACACTTTTCAGAATAAACGTGGTGAGTGAAACTTAATGAAATAGCCCACTCCCTACCCGGTATCTTATTCTGCCGCTATACAACTTTGTATGTGTTGTTTGTTGGCAACCTTGTTATTTACAAAGTTTTTGGAACAGATTCCTGTTGGAACATACCACAAATTATACCCACCCCAGTGAAATGCTTATGGGCCCTTCCCAACAATACAGGGAAAATATAGAAAAGTAATAATACACAATGAGTAATGATAACTTGGCTATATACAAAGGGTACCGAGTCAATGTGCAGGGGTACAAGGTAATTGATGTAGATATGTACATATAACTAGGAATAAAGTGACTAGGCAGCAGGATAGATAAACAGTAGCAGCAGCGTATGTGATGAGTCAAAAAAAGGTAGTGCAAGGGTCACATAGTCCGGGTAGCTATTTGGTTAACTATTTAACAGTCTTTTGGCTTGAGGGTAGAAGCTGTTCGGGGTCCTGCTGGTTGCAGATGTGGTGCATCGGTACCGCTTGCCATGCGGTAGTAGAGAGAACAGTCTGACTTGGGAGGCTGGAGTCTTTGACAGTTTTTTGGGCTTTCCACTTATTTTTTTCCTAGTCGCACAGAGCTGCTAAAATGAAACATGTTGCATATGCGACCAAATCAGTCGCACTTTAGACCCCTGAGTGGAATGATGGCACAAACCGACTGGTACCCAGGCTATCCTCATAATACTTAATGCATAACATTTCCCCAAATCTCTCTCCCCTTGTAATTTGTCATTAAACTTGCTTGTTCAGAGTAAAGCAGGCTTGGTCTTACTACGTCTGTGTGCGTGACTGTTTGGGTGGGAGTCTGGGGATTCCATTCACAAGCGTGCCACAGCCATTTGACCTCTATAAGATCACTGTAAGATACAATTAATGTAATACGTCACCCATTCACTCAGTCAGTATAGCCTAACATAGTACTACTGCCACGCTGTGAGGGAGACCCCAGTCCCCTCTGAAAGGCTAGTGACCTGTAAGATCAGACTCAATTAGGAGCGTCGTCAGTGCATGAGTAACTCTCCCAGACAAAGTCACAGACAGACAGGCTTCCCAGCAAGAGCTGGGCGTGTCTGTGCTGAAACTCAGGGACAACGATGGAGCTTTAGCAGCTGTAGGGTAGTCACTAGATGGCCATGCTAGAGAGGACAACACTGGCGTCAGAGCTGATGAGCAAGTAAGGAAGTATTTTTGTTGTTGATTTAGGGCTAGGGTTATGGTAATGTTAGGGGATAGGGTTAGGTGTTAGGGTCCAAGATAGTGTGTGTGGGGGTGTTGATACAGTTACATATCGGGATATTATTTTTGATGATGTATCGTTTTGACAATATCGCAATTTTATCAAATAATCATTTTTCCTTCATAGCTTGTACTCAATCTTTTTAAATAAGGAGCCAATTTGTTTTCAGCACTTTTTTTCCATGACTGATCAAAACTTGTTTTCTTATGACTCTCTCTTGTCCTCCTGCAGCAGACAAATGGTGAGAGCTATGTTTGGAACATTGAGTCGCAATAAAATCACAGTATCGCATCGCGATACATATAGAATCGTGAGAATCGCAATACATATTGTATCTTCACCTAAGTATGGTGATAATATTGTATCGTGAGGTCCCTGGCAATTCCCAGCACTAGTTCAAGAGTGGCTTTCAGAATCAAGTGCTTCTGCCTGTTTTATACTCCGCATCTGGATTCCAACGCGATCGTCCCAAGCAGCTTGTTGGCTTGTCACTAGTGTTCTTACTGGTCTGGCACAGTTTCTATTGTTGGTGTTGTCTCTCTCAGGTAAACACAGACAGCCAGTGGTAAAACAACAGTGTACTGTAAGTGTTTAGTGTTATAGTCCCATCCACATCCAACACAGAACGATGCTTCAATCGATGTCTGGGCCTTGATACCATCTCAAATATCATCTCCTCTACCAAATGAATTGTCTTCTAATCCTCCTTGGTAGACCGACGACCAACCGACCACGTGGAAATCATAACGTACTCGATAAGCTATGAGCTATTATTTACAGTAGGTGGTTTGCATGAGTTTAGCACTCTCTCTGCACACATGATGTCGCCTCACAGCCAAGCTGTAAAACTAGTTAAGATTATGAAATACAGACCGTGGTGATGTCATCCAGCTGAAATGAGAGGAGGGAGCTTTGGGGGGGGGGGGGGGGGGTTGTTGAGGTAGAGAGTGATTTAGGGAGGGAAAGGGCGAGCAGATTGGAGACGGAGGGAAAGGAAAAAGCAGACCATGGTGTTGATGTCATTCAACTGAAGTTCCAAACGTTCTCACCATGGGTCTCATCATCTCTGGATCCAATTTCACAATGGTTTACTTTAGTTAGGCTGAGGGGACGATCCCCGACCCTCCTCCCTAACCCCGGGCTGCAGATCCCCGACCCTCCTCCCTAACCCCGGGCTGCAGATCCCCGACCCTCCTCCCTAACCCCGGGCTGCAGATCCCCGACCCTCCTCCCTAACCCCGGGCTGCAGATCCCCGACCCTCCTCCCTAACCCCGGGCTTCAGATCCCCGACCCTCCTCCCTAACCCCGGGCTGCAGATCCCCGACCCTCCTCCCTAACCCCGGGCTGCAGATCCCCGACCCTCCTCCCTAACCCCGGGCTGCAGATCCCCGACCCTCCTCCCTAACCCCGGGCTGCAGATCCCCGACCCTCCTCCCTAACCCCGGGCTGCAGATCCCCGACCCTCCTCCCTAACCCCGGGCTGCAGATCCCCGACCCTCCTCCCTAACCCCGGGCTTCAGATCCCCGACCCTCCTCCCTAACCCCGGGCTGCAGATCCCCGACCCTCCTCCCTAACCCCGGGCTGCAGATCCCCGACCCTCCTCCCTAACCCCGGGCTGCAGATCCCCAGATCCCCAAATACTTATTTTCCACCATAATTTGCAAATAAATTCATAAAAAATCCTACAATGTGATTTTCTGGATTTCTTTTCTCATTTTGTCTGTCATAGTTGAAGTGTACCTATGATGGAAATTACAGGCCTCTCTCATCTTTTTAAGTGGGAGAACTTGCACAATTGGTGGCTGACTAAATACTTTTTTGCCCCACTGTATATTATCACTATGGCAATGGTTCTTAAATATGTTGTTACTCTAACAAAAGAAAGCATTTCACATTATGGACAAAACCATGTTTCTAGACATAAGCCATTAGGCTTATTTATGATCCAGCGGTGAGATTCTGACTAGGACCCATCAATGCCTTTTATATGCAGTGCATTTGAAAAGTATTCAGACACTTTGACTTTTTCCACATTTTGTTACATTACAGCCTTATTCTAAAATTGATTCAATTGTTTTTTCCCCTCATCAATCTACACACAATACCCCATAATGACATCACAATACCCCATAATGACATCACAATACCCCATAATGACATCACAATACCCCATAATGACATCACAATACCCCATAATGACATCACAATACCCCATAATGACGAAGCTAAAACAGATTTTTAGAAATGTTTGCTAATTTATTCAAAATAAAAATCTATCAAATTTACATAAGTATTCGGACCCTTTAGTCAGTACTTTGTTGAAGCACCTTTATCAGCAATTACAGCCTCGTGTCTCTTCTTTGGTATGACGCTACAAGCTTGGCACACCTGTATTTGGGGAGTTTCTCCCAATCTTCTCTGCAGATCCTCTCAAGCTCTGTCAGGTTGGAGGGGAGCGTCACTGCACAGCTATTTTCAGGTCTCTCCAGAGATGTTGGATCGGGTTCAAGTCCGGACTCTGGCTGGGCCACTCAAGAACATTTAGAAACTTGTCCTGAAGCCACTCCTGCGTTGTCTTGGCTGTGTGCTTAGGGTCGTTGTCCTGTTGGAAGTTAAACCTTTGCCCCAGTCTGAGGTCCTGAGTGCTCTGGAGCAGGTTTTCATCAAGGATCTCTCTGTACTTTACTCTAGTCAGGATTGAAGGAAAGATGAACAGTCTCCCAATCCCTGCCACTGAAATACATCCTCACAGCATGATGCTGCCACCACCATGCGTAACCATAGAGCTGGTGCCAGGTTTCCTCCAGACGTGACGCTTGGCATTCATGCCAAAGACTTCAATCTTGGTTTTATCAGATGAGAGAATCTTGTTTCTCATGGTCTGAGCGTCCTTTAGGTGTCTTTTGGCAAACTCCAAGAGGGCTGTCATGTGCCTTTTACTGAGGAGTGGCTTCCATCTGGCCACTCTACCATGAAAGCCTGATTGGTGGAGTGCTGCAGAGATGGTTGTCCTTCTGATGGTTCTCCCTCCCTGACCAAGGCCCTTCTCCCCCAATTGCTCAGTTTGGCTGGGCGACCAGCTCTAGGAAGAGTCTTGGTGGTTCCAAACTTCTTCCATTTTAAGAATGATGGAGGCCACTCTGTTCTTGGGGACCTTCAATGCTGCAGAAATGTTTTGGTACCCTTCCCCTGATCTGTGCCTCAACATAACTCTGTCTCGGAGCTCTATGGACAATTCCTTCGACCTTACATTTACATTTAAGTCATTTAGCAGACGCTCTTATCCAGAGCGACTTACAAATTGGTGCATTCACCTTATGACATCCAGTGGAACAGCCACTTTACAATAGTGCATCTAAATCTTTTAAGGGGGGGGGGTGAGAAGGATTACTTTATCCTATCCTAGGTATTCCTTAAAGAGGTGGGGTTTCAGGTGTCTCCGGAAGGTGGTGATTGACTCCGCTGTCCTGGCGTCGTGAGGGAGTTTGTTCCACCATTGGGGGGCCAGAGCAGCGAACAGTTTTGACTGGGCTGAGCGGGAACTGTACTTCCTCAGTGGTAGGGAGGCGAGCAGGCCAGAGGTGGATGAACGCAGTGCCCTTGTTTGGGTGTAGGGCCTGATCAGAGCCTGAAGGTACGGAGGTGCCCTTCCCCTCACAGCTCCGTAGGCAAGCACCATGGTCTTGTAGCGGATGCGAGCTTCAACTGGAAGCCAGTGGAGAGAGCGGAGGAGCGGGGTGACGTGAGAGAACTTGGGAAGGTTGAACACCAGACGGGCTGCGGCGTTCTGGATGAGTTGTAGGGGTTTAATGGCACAGGCAGGGAGCCCAGCCAACAGCGAGTTGCAGTAATCCAGACGGGAGATGACAAGTGCCTGGATTAGGACCTGCGCCGCTTCCTGTGTGAGGCAGGGTCGTACTCTGCGGATGTTGTAGAGCATGAACCTACAGGAACGGGCCACCGCCTTGATGTTAGTTGAGAACGACAGGGTGTTGTCCAGGATCACGCCAAGGTTCTTAGCGCTCTGGGAGGAGGACACAATGGAGTTGTCAACCGTGATGGCGAGATCATGGAACGGGCAGTCCTTCCCCGGGAGGAAGAGCAGCTCCGTCTTGCCGAGGTTCAGCTTGAGGTGGTGATCCGTCATCCACACTGATTTGTCTGCCAGACATGCAGAGATGCGATTCGCCACCTGGTCATCAGAAGGGGGAAAGGAGAAGATTAGTTGTGTGTCGTCTGCATAGCAATGATAGGAGAGACCATGTGAGGTTATGACAGAGCCAAGTGACTTGGTGTATAGCGAGAATAGGAGAGGGCCTAGAACAGAGCCCTGGGGGACACCAGTGGTGAGAGCACGTGGTGAGGAGACAGATTCTCGCCACGCCACCTGGTAGGAGCGACCTGTCAGGTAGGACGCAATCCAAGCGTGGGCCGCGCCGGAGATGCCCAACTCGGAGAGGGTGGAGAGGAGGATCTGATGGTTCACAGTATCGAAGGCAGCCGATAGGTCTAGAAGGATGAGAGCAGAGGAGAGAGAGTTAGCTTTAGCAGTGCGGAGCGCCTCCGTGATACAGAGAAGAGCAGTCTCAGTTGAATGACTAGTCTTGAAACCTGACTGATTTGGATCAAGAAGGTCATTCTGAGAGAGATAGCGGGAGAGCTGGCCAAGGACGGCACGTTCAAGAGTTTTGGAGAGAAAAGAAAGAAGGGATACTGGTCTGTAGTTGTTGACATCGGAGGGATCGAGTGTAGGTTTTTTCAGAAGGGGTGCAACTCTCGCTCTCTTGAAGACGGAAGGGACGTAGCCAGCGGTCAGGGATGAGTTGATGAGCGAGGTGAGGTAAGGGAGAAGGTCTCCGGAAATGGTCTGGAGAAGAGAGGAGGGGATAGGGTCAAGCGGGCAGGTTGTTGGGCGGCCGGCCGTCACAAGACGCGAGATTTCATCTGGAGAGAGAGGGGAGAAAGAGGTCAGAGCACAGGGTAGGGCAGTGTGAGCAGAACCAGCGGTGTCGTTTGACTTAGCAAACGAGGATCGGATGTCGTCGACCTTCTTTTCAAAATGGTTGACGAAGTCATCTGCAGAGAGGGAGGAGGGGGGGGGGGGGAGAGGAGGATTCAGGAGGGAGGAGAAGGTGGCAAAGAGCTTCCTAGGGTTAGAGGCAGATGCTTGGAATTTAGAGTGGTAGAAAGTGGCTTTAGCAGCAGAGACAGAAGAGGAAAATGTAGAGAGGAGGGAGTGAAAGGATGCCAGGTCCGCAGGGAGGCGAGTTTTCCTCCATTTCCGCTCGGCTGCCCGGAGCCCTGTTCTGTGAGCTCGCAGTGAGTCGTCGAGCCACGGAGCGGGAGGGGAGGACCGAGCCGGCCTGGAGGATAGGGGACATAGAGAATCAAAGGATGCAGAAAGGGAGGAGAGGAGGGTTGAGGAGGCAGAATCAGGAGATAGGTTGGAGAAGGTTTGAGCAGAGGGAAGAGATGATAGGATGGAAGAGGAGAGGGTAGCGGGGGAGAGAGAGCGAAGGTTGGGACGGCGCGATACCATCCGAGTAGGGGCAGTGTGGGAAGTGTTGGATGAGAGCGAGAGGGAAAAGGATACAAGGTAGTGGTCGGAGACTTGGAGGGGAGTTGCAATGAGGTTAGTGGAAGAACAGCATCTAGTAAAGATGAGGTCGAGCGTATTGCCTGCCTTGTGAGTAGGGGGGGAAGGTGAGAGGGTGAGGTCAAAAGAGGAGAGGAGTGGAAAGAAGGAGGCAGAGAGGAATGAGTCAAAGGTAGACGTGGGGAGGTTAAAGTCGCCCAGAACTGTGAGAGGTGAGCCGTCCTCAGGAAAGTAGCTTATCAAGGCATCAAGCTCATTGATGAACTCTCCGAGGGAACCTGGAGGGCGATAAATGATAAGGATGTTAAGCTTGAAAGGGCTGGTAACTGTGACAGCATGGAATTCAAAGGAGGCGATAGACAGATGGGTAAGGGGAGAAAGAGAGAATGACCACTTGGGAGAGATGAGGATCCCGGTGCCACCACCCCGCTGACCAGAAGCTCTCGGGGTGTGCGAGAACACGTGGGCGGACGAAGAGAGAGCAGTAGGAGTAGCAGTGTTATCTGTGGTGATCCATGTTTCCGTCAGTGCCAAGAAGTCGAGGGACTGGAGGGAGGCATAGGCTGAGATGAACTCTGCCTTGTTGGCCGCAGATCGGCAGTTCCAGAGGCTACCGGAGACCTGGAACTCCACGTGGGTCGTGCGTGCTGGGACCACCAGATTAGGGTGGCCGCGGCCACGCGGTGTGGAGCGTTTGTATGGTCTGTGCAGAGAGGAGAGAACAGGGATAGACAGACACATAGTTGACAGGCTACAGAAGAGACTAAGCTAATGCAAAGGAGATTGGAATGACAAGTGGACTACGCGTCTCGAATGTTCAG
The DNA here is from genome assembly GCF_045679555.1 of Salvelinus alpinus. Classification (NCBI taxonomy): domain Eukaryota; kingdom Metazoa; phylum Chordata; class Actinopteri; order Salmoniformes; family Salmonidae; genus Salvelinus; species Salvelinus alpinus. The sequence goes on along the minus strand of NC_092120.1, from coordinate 4,020,310 downwards.
AAAGTTAAGCTTACGTAGCAAGAATCTTATTGACTAGAATGATTAAGATGATACAGTACTGCTGAAGTAGGCTAGCTGGCAGTGGCTGCGTTGTTGACTTTGTAGGCTAGCTGGCAGTGGCTGCGTTGTTGACACTACACTAATCAAGTCGTTCCGTTGAGTGTAATAGTTTCTACAGTGCTGCTATTCGGGGGCTAGCTGGCTAGCTAGCAGTGTTGATTACGTTACGTTGCGTTAAAAGAACGACAGTAGCTGGCTAGCTAACCTAGAAAATCGCTCTAGACTACACAATTATCTTTGATACAAAGACGGCTATGTAGCTAGCTGTGTAGCTAGCTACGATCAAACAAATCCAACCGTTGTACTGTAATGAAATGAAATGAAAATGTGATACTACCTGTGGAGCGAAGCGGAATGCGACCGGGTTGTTGAGTGCGGAAGTTCTATTCGGTAGACGTTGGCTAGCTGTTGGCTAGCTAGCAGTGTCTCCTATGTTAAGGACGACAAATAGCTGGCTAGCTAACCTCGGTAAATTTAAGATAATCACTCTAAAACTACACACTCTAAACTACACAATTATCTTGGATACGAAGACAGCAAAGACAACTATGTAGCTAGCTAACACTACACTAATCAAGTCGTTCAGTTGAGTGTAATAGTTGCTACAGTGCTGCTATTCGGTAGACGGTGGACGTTTGCTAGCTGGCTAGCTGCTGGGCAGATAGCAGTGTAGACTGCGTTAGGACGACGTAATACGATAATTACGCAATTATTTTTGATACAAAGACGGCTATGTAGCTAGCTAAGAAGAAATTGCTAAGATTAGACAAATCAAACCGTTGTACTATAATTGAATGTAATGAAATGTAATGAAAAGTTATACTACCTGCGGACCAAAGCGCAAATGCGACCGCTCGCTCCAACCCGGAAGTGACAAAAAAAACCTTATGGCTTGGTTTTTGCTCTGACACGCACTGTCAACTGTGGGCCCTTATATAGACAGTTGTGTGTCTTTCCAAATCATATCCAATCAATTGAATTTACCACAGGTGGACTCCAATCAAGTTGTAGAAACATCTTAAGGATGATCAATGGAAACAGGATGCACCTGAGCTCATTTGGAGTCTTATAGCAAACGGTGTGAATGCTTATTTACATAATGTATGTCTTTCTTTTTATATATACATTTGCAAAAAAAACTGTTTTCCTTTGTAATTATGGGGTATTGTGTGTGGATTGATGAGGGGGGGAAATTATTTAATCAATTTTAGAATAAGGCTGTAACTTAACAAAATGTGGGAAAGGGGAATTAGTCCGAATGCACTGTATACTCTGTAGGGCACTATAACAGCCTAGAGTCTAGCTGAAAGTAACGTTAGACATGTACTGAGAGAGAGGGCCACATCTCTGTTTAACCAGGGGTCACCTACAGGGCCACATCTCTTTTTAACCAGGGGTCACCTACAGGGCCACGTCTCTGTTTAACCAGGGGTCACCTACAGGGCCACGTCTCTGTTTAACCAGGGGTCACCTACAGGGCCACGTCTCTGTTTAACCAGGGGTCACCTACAGGGCCACGTCTCTGTTTAACCAGGGGTCACCTACAGGGCCACGTCTCCGTTTAACCAGGGGTCACCTACAGGGCCACGTCTCTGTTTAACCAGGGGTCACCTACAGGGCCACGTCTCTGTTTAACCAGGGGTCACCTACAGGGCCACGTCTCTGTTTAACCAGGGGTCACCTACAGGGCCACGTCTCTGTTTAACCAGGGGTCACCTACAGGGCCACGTCTCTGTTTAACCAGGGGTCACCTACAGGGCCACGTCTCTGTTTAACCAGGGGTCACCTACAGGGCCACGTCTCTGTTTAACCAGGGGTCACCTACAGGGGCACGTCTCTGTTTAACCAGGGGTCACCTACAGGGCCACGTCTCTGTTTAACCAGGGGTCACCTACAGGGCCACGTCTCTGTTTAACCAGGGGTCACCTACAGGGCCACGTCTCTGTTTAACCAGGGGTCACCTACAGGGCCACGTCTCTGTTTAACCAGGGGTCACCTACAGGGCCACGTCTCTGTTTAACCAGGGGTCACCTACAGGGCCACGTCTCTGTTTAACCAGGGGTCACCTACAGGGCCACGTCTCTGTTTAACCAGGGGTCACCTACAGGGCCACGTCTCTGTTTAACCAGGGGTCACCTACAGGGCCACGTCGCTGTTTAACCAGGGGTCACCTACAGGGCCACGTCTCTGTTTAACCAGGGGTCACCTACAGGGCCACGTCTCTGTTTAACCAGGGGTCTCCTACAGGGCCACGTCGCTGTTTAACCAGGGGTCACCTACAGGGCCACGTCTCTGTTTAACCAGGGGTCACCTACAGGGCCACGTCTCTGTTTAACCAGGGGTCACCTACAGGGCCACGTCTCTGTTTAACCAGGGGTCACCTACAGGGCCACGTCTCTGTTTAACCAGGGGTCACCTACAGGGCCACGTCTCTGTTTAACCAGGGGTCACCTACAGGGCCACGGGCGTTTGGGGAATCTGAGATAGAGCCGCTGTGGTATCATCAGCATTTTTAACCACAAACACGCGAGGTAAATATTTGAGCTAACCCGTTGAATGACACTCTCCTTGACGTAGCTCACATGAACATGTTATGATGGTTTTACCCGTCTCAGGTCCGACCCGGTCATCCCTTTTTATTACAATGAAAAGTTTCATACTGAGAGTTGACCTTGAAGCAGCTATAAGGGTTACGGTATGCCTCTCTCCATACTGAGCCTAAGGAGTGGCTAGTGTGTATTTCCAATCTAGGGCGAGGTACTGTGTAGAGCAGCCAAGACCTTTCAGAGGTGTGTGTGCTTTGGAGGTTCTCTCCTGTAGTTTGGCTGCAGGTTTGTTAGATCCTTTGTTGACATGTCCCCACTAATTCACCAAAGAGAAATATCCCCCTACTGTTTCAAAAGCTCTGTGTGCTCACCTCAGATTAGCTAATGCTCTATGGTTCATTTCTATATCAAAGGTTTATTTTATCTTCGCCGTTATCCTTTCTACAGCTGGCCTCCAGGTTTGCTAGACCTCCTCTGTAAAACAGCCATCTCTTTAAGTTGGCAGCCTCCTTACAGCTCATTTGAGTTTGTTGATTTGGGTGGATTGTGTTTGTCCTCTTCTAAATCGTCGTAATGAACCAATATTGTCATAAACAACAGCTGTCCTCCTCTTCTCTCCTCAGACAGTAAAAAGACAACATGGCTGACTCCAGCGGCAGTAAACCCTTCATGGTGACGTCCTCCATCAACCTCAAAGTCTCCACCCCCTCCTTCTACAACCAGCCAAAGAAGTTTGCCTCGGTCAACCCGCCACGCCCCAAAAGCCAGTCCGACCCGTCGCCTCCCCCGGGCTCAACTCCTCCCGCAGGTCCCTCTCCTCCCCCCAGTCTGGTCTCCTCAACACGCGGTGTCGGCACAGCTGTCATTGGTCGAGTTGGAGTGATGCCTCCACCCCCACCATCGCTCTGCGAAGGTGATTGGCCATTTTCATTTGTCATTTTGTAAACATTTATCCCATGCATCTAGTTGTCTGGTTCAATGTGACCCCTAACTCCTTCACTTGAGCTCTTTCCCTTCACAGTGCAGATGTGAAGTAACTGGATAGGTGTAAAACATATGGTGGTAGAGGTTAGGGGAAGTGGCTAGGGGTTGTTATAAGACTGAACTTATCTCGCAACAGAAGCATCAAGCATGTTATTATTTAGTTACAAGTATTTATCTTTGTTTCTGATAAAACAAGGATGTTGTATCCCAGAGTCTGAGCCTGGTGTTAGCAACCCAACAGATTGGTAGACTGCAACATGGCTTTTATCCCGTCAATGAAACTCACCTTCCTGTTTCTCACACGCTCTAATTACTGCATTTAAAGGGATACTGGGAGATTCTGGCAATTAAGCTGTTTTTCTACTTACCCACCTACTTATCCCTTTAAGTCTATTTTCTTGACGTCTCTGTGTGTAGAAACTGTATTGTCATGGAGTTCCCTGAATGAATGTCTGGGTGGGTGCAGTGATTAGATGACAGGTTTTCAATGAATTATAGAACGTTTAGAAACCATTTGATTGCTATGCCTTTGTTTTAATCAATCACCCCTCCCCGTTTCTATTAGACTTCCCGCCCCCTCCTCCTCCGTTGGACGATGAGCTGCCAGCCCCTCCCCCGAACTGTGCAACCACACCCCCAGCCTCTGATGCCCCTCCCCCAGCCTTCCCCCCCCCTCCCGCGGTGGATGACCTGCCCCCCACCCCGCCTGAGGAGAATGCCTGTCTCCCCCGTTCCCCGTCTCCCCCACCTCCACCACCACCTCCCCCTCTCCCAGTCTCTGGTCCCAGCAGTGTCCCCAGTGCTGGGGAGAACTCTCAGGTGAGTCTGGGTTACTAATCATAAGAATGGAATGCGTTCTGTATTATAAACTGGGTGGTTCGAACCCTGAATGCTGATTGGCTAACAGCTGTGGTATATGAGACCGTATGCCACAGGTATGACAAAACATTTATTTTTACTGCTCTAATTACGTTGGTAACCAGTTTATAATAGCAATAAGGCACCTCGGGGGTTTGTGATATATATGGCCAATATACCACGGCTAAGGTCTGTCCAGGCATTCTGCGTTGCGTCGTGCCCAAGAACAGCCCGTAGCGTTGGTATATTGGCAATATACCACACCCCCTCGTGCCTTATTGCTTAAATATAGAACTTTCCATAAGGTCCCAAAGCACTTGTCATTGTATTGGTGTAGTTGTGTTGGATGACGGCCTGAACTCTCATCCACACATCTACTACCATGGTGGATGTCCCCAGTAAGCAGATGTGGAAGTGTATTGCCTAACCTGATGTGAGTACTTAAGTTCTGATCCATGCAAATCAGTTACATTCTGTTCTATCAGTACAGTTCTGTGCACATTCCCCATTGACACAAGTGTATGATTTAGGTGGCAGTTGGAGTTTGCTACATTTTTCAAGTCAAGATTCAGCCTGTTGATAAACCATCATCATCTCTCTCTCTCGCTCTCTCTCTCCCTCCCCCCTTCTTTCTCACTCCCACAGCGTCTGGCAAAGCAGACTAGTTTTGACAAACAGCTGGGCTCTCTGACTGACCTGCTGTCTGAGATGGAGACCAGAGGACCCTTCAACCCCAAGGTACAGAGAAGGACAAGGGGGAGGAGGGAAAGTATTTCATATACTGTAGAGCGTCGTATACTGTAGAGCTTCATAGAAGCACACAACGTCAGTAAACCAACAGGGAAACTGACTGTAACAAAAGTCTGCAGTAGACACAGTATGATACACAGAGAGAGAGAGTAGGAAAGACTTGGGACTGAGAAGATGGAGGGAAATAAAGATGAGATGTGGAGGGGGAATAAATGGAGGAGTGGGGAGGGGGAATAAATGGAGGAGTGGGGAGGGGGAATAAATGGAGGAGTGGGGAGGGGGAATAAATGGAGGAGTGGGGAGGGGGAATAAATGGAGGAGTGGGGAGGGGGAATAAATGGAGGAGTGGGGAGGGGGAATAAATGGAGGAGTGGGGAGGGGGAATAAATGGAGGAGTGGGGAGGGGGAATAAATGGAGGAGTGGGGAGGGGGAATAAATGGAGGAGTGGGGAGGGGGAATAAATGGAGGAGTGGGGAGGGGGAATAAATGGAGGAGTGGGGAGGGGGAATAAATGGAGGAGTGGGGAGGGGGAATAAATGGAGGAGTGGGGAGGGGGAATAAATGGAGGAGTGGGGAGGGGGAATAAATGGAGGAGTGGGGAGGGGGAATAAATGGAGGAGTGGGGAGGGGGAATAAATGGAGGAGTGGGGAGGGGGAATAAATGGAGGAGTGGGGAGGGGGAATAAATGGAGGAGTGGGGAGGGGGAATAAATGGGGGAGGGGGGGGAAAAGACCAGAGGAAAAAAGAGAGGAGACGTTGACTCAGAAGTTTGAATAAAGGGGCCTCCAAGGTAGAGAGAAAGAGGGGGTCTCTCTTTCAGCAGGTTAGGAGAAACGAATTGGCCAGATGCCATGCTGTTGTGTCTGTTCAGGCTGATGGCTCTAAGATGAGAAAGCTGTTAGTTACTGTACACAGACAGATAATGAGAGCGTGATGTACAAAAACAGAGGAAGTGAGTGATGCAGAGAAACTCACACTGAATTATGTATATAAAGAAAGATAGAGATGCAAACAGAAAGAGAGGCCAAGGACCGTGTGTGTGTGTGTGTGTGTGTGTGTGTGTGTGTGTGTGTGTGTGTGTGTGTGTGTGTGTGTGTGTGTGTGTGTGTGTGTGTGTGTGTGTGTGTGTGTGTGTGTGTGTGTGTGTGTGTGTGTGTGTGGCCAAGCCAGACCGAGAGAGAGTTATGATCAGGCCTGTGTGAGAGAGAGAGAGTTATGATCAAGTGAGTGAGTATCATCAGGCCTGTGTGTGGGGCCAAGCAAGCGGGGAAACAGCCATAAATGGAGAGTGTTTTTATCCTCCTGGGAGGAACTGGATCAGAACAGAGAAATGTTGGCACAAGCTCTTGATAAAAATGTCAGAGACAGATTACTACTGATGAGCTCAAGTTCCCCTGTATGACTCAGAGCCTGTGCTTTGTGGAAGTTGAACATTTGATACGATAGAAAATCACTACCTGCAACCTTTTAAAATGTTTGAATTCTGTACTTGAATGATACTATTAGCCGTTTTCACAGTTCCTAAAAACACAGCCGGCTTGTTAAGTAGGGTGGATGGTTTAGAATGTTTCAAATAGTACTGTATATAACATTGTATTTTCAACTGGAAAACTTCCAAAATAGCTGGAGGGGCACTCAGTTCCTAATGCTTTTAGTCTAAAAGTAGGTTTGAGTCCATGCAACAGCTTGTTGTTCTGTGTCGTCTCATAGTTCTCTTCAATTCTTCAGTACATATAGCCTGTAATGTTTTCTTGTCTGATCTTGTCTCCCCAGTTGCCCAGTCAGTACTCAGCTCCTCCTCCTGCCCCCAAGCCTGCAGGTCCTCCCCCCACTGCTCCCAAGCCCAACCTCTCCTTCCTCCCCCCTCCAGAGATGGGAGACAAGCCCCCTCCCGCTCCCTGGGCCGAGGAGCTCAAACTCCGAACGACACACAGACAAGCCAATAACCCTACATCCGCCCCAGTTCCTGCTCCTGCCCCACAGCCATTTTCTAAAGCCCCAGTCGTGGCTCCTAAGGCTTTTGGGGGCATGAGAACGGGGACGTCCGTGCCTCCTGTGGGGCTGAAGAACCAGAACCACGCCCCGGCTCCATTTGGTGTTGCTCCTAAACCTTCCCCTGCAGCCAGCTCCTTCCCTCCTCTTCCTGCCGCTCCTCCCGCCCCACCAGCCAACAAAGTGGCTCCCCCAGCCTTCAATCACTCAAAGCCCTCTTCCATTGACTCTCAGATGACTGTGAGCCCACCCCCTCCTGCTCCCGTGCCCCCTCCTCAGCCCAAAGCGATGACATCACCACCCTCTTCTTACAGCCAGCCAATTAAATCTCCCCCTTCATCAAAGGTATGTTAGGAGACCCTTTAGGGTGAGTGTGTGTGTTTAGTACTCCCCCTGTTAAATGTGTGTTTTCTGTCCCCCAGCCCTCGCCCCCTGGGCCTGTCTCTGTCCCAGGTGGAGGTGTTCCTCTCTCCATGAGGGAGGTGGAGGAGCTTGAGAGAATGACCAATGCATTCATCAAAGACATGGACACACACGCTCCCGTCATCACCTCAGCACCTACAGGTACACACACGCTCCCGTCACACCCTCCATTCAGCACCTACAGGTACACACACACACCCTCTGCTCATCACCTCAGCACCTACAGGTACACACACACCCTCCATTCAGCACCTACAGGTACACACACACGCTCCGTTCATCACCTCAGCACCTACAGGTACACACACACCCTCCGTTCATCACCTCAGCACCTACAGGTACACACACACGCTCCGTTCATCACCTCAGCACCTACAGGTACACACACACCCTCCGTTCATCACCTCAGCACCTACAGGTACACACACACGCTCCGTTCATCACCTCAGCACCTACAGGTACACACACACCCTCCCGTCATCACCTCAGCACCTACAGGTACACACACACCCTCCGTTCATCACCTCAGCACCTACAGGTACACACACACCCTCCGTTCATCACCTCAGCACCTACAGGTACACACACACGCTCCGTTCATCACCTCAGCACCTACAGGTACACACACACCCTCCCGTCATCACCTTAGCACCTACAGGTACACACACACCCTCCGTTCATCACCTCAGCACCTACAGGTACACACACACCCTCCCGTCATCACCTCAGCACCTACAGGTACACACACACCCTCCGTTCATCACCTCAGCACCTACAGGTACACACACACGCTCCGTTCATCACCTCAGCACCTACAGGTACACACACACCCTCCCGTCATCACCTCAGCACCTACAGGTACACACACACCCTCCGTTCATCACCTCAGCACCTACAGGTACACACACACGCTCCGTTCATCACCTACACTAGTTCATTGTTTCATACTACCATACCCATCATGTCAGAATGAACTCTATTATCAGAGCGTCATTAACTTGTCCAGTTCCTGCCTGACAACACTCTTTCTCAGTATGCTATTGGTTCTGATTGACTGGGCTGTAGTGCTGATTGACTGGGCTGTAGTTCTAGTAGACTTGGCTATAGTTCTTGTAGACTGGGCTGGGGTGCTGATGGACTGGGGTACTGGGGTGCTGATTGATTGGGCTGTAGTGCTGATTGACTGGGCTGTAGTGCTGATTGACTGGGCTGTAGTGCTGATTGACTGGGCTGTAGTGCTGATTGACTGGGCTGTAGTGCTGATTGACTGGGCTGTAGTGCTGATTGACTGGGCTGTAGTGCTGATTGACTGGGCTGTAGTGCTGATTGACTGGGCTGTAGTGCTGATTTGACTGGGCTGTAGTTCTAGTAGACTGGGCTGGGGTGCTGATTGACTGGGCTATAGTGCTGATTGACTGGGCTGTAGTGCTGATTGACTGGTAGTTCTAGTAGACTGGGCTGGGGTGCTGATGGACTGGGCTGGGGTGCTAATTGACTGGGCTGTAGTTCTAGTAGACTGGACTGGGGTGCTGATGGACTGGGGTGCTGATGGACTGGGGTGCTGATGGACTGGGGTGCTGATGGACTGGGGTGCTGATGGACTGGGGTGCTGATGGACTGGGGTGCTGATGGACTGGTGTGTTGATTGGCCTTTCATCAAAATGATTGATCAGGGTAATTAGGCAGTAAGGAGCCTCCTCCCTCCTCTCTCTCATTGGTGCTAGACCAGTGTGTCTGTGGTAATGACTTAATGACTGTGTGGAATAGGATTGACTGGGCTCTGCCTCTGTCAGCGTCAACCAACTATCCCCTCTCTTTGTCCCTTCTCCCTTTATCTCCCTCCCTCTCTCCACTCTCTCTCTCTCATCTCTCTCCCTGCCTCCTTATCTCTCCTCTCTCCCTCTCTCCTCTCTCTCTCTCCTCATCTCTCTCTTTCAGAGGTATGTGGTAAGTGTGGTGAGGCTCTGTCTCGTTCCCAGCCTGCAGTGAGAGCCATGAACAAACTCTTCCACTCTGACTGTTTCTGCTGTATGAGCTGCCACCGCCCCCTGCAGGGCATGCAGTTCTACGACAAGGACGGGACGCCACAGTGTGACGACTGCTACACTGTGAGTGCACACATGTACACACACACACACACACACACACACACACACACACACACACACAGCAATTACATGCACAAAAAGCTTACAGTAATTAATTAACTCTCTCACACACAAAGACATGTAACTTGTTTGCTCTCTCTGCCACCCTCCTGTCTGTGTGTCTCTACAGAGTTCTCTGGCGGTGTGTTCTCGGTGCGGGGAGCGTATTACAGACCGTGTGTTGAAGGCGGTGGGCCAGTGTTTCCATGCCCATTGTTTCCGCTGCTGCACCTGCGCCTGCAGCCTGGAGGGGGCGCCCTTCATCACCGACGACAACAACAACCCATACTGTGTCCCAGACTACCACAGGTACGGCCTCATCTCCTTGTCTTTCTCTCTGTCTTCCTAGGTATTGTCCTCTCTGTGTGTGGTACAGGTCTAATGTCCTCTCTGTTCCCCTGCCTGTAGGCGTTTCTCTCCCCTGTGTGTGAGCTGTAATGAGCCCATAGTTCCTGACGCCGGCAGTCAAGAGACCGTCAGAGTCGTGGCCCTCGACAAGAACTTCCACCTCAAGTGCTACCGCTGTGAGGTAAGGACAACAGACCTGCTACATCTAAAGTACTACTGCTGTGAGGTAAGGACAACAGACCTGCTACATCTAAAGTACTACTGCTGTGAGGTAAGGACAACAGACCTGCTACATCTAAAGTACTACCGCTGTGAGGTAAGGACAACAGACCTGCTACATCTAAAGTACTACCGCTGTGAGGTAAGGACAACAGACCTGCTACATCTAAAGTACTACTGCTGTGAGGTAAGGACAACAGACCTGCTACATCTAAAGTACTACCGCTGTGAGGTAAGGACAACAGACCTGCTACATCTAAAGTACTACCGCTGTGAGGTAAGGACAACAGACCTGCTACATCTAAAGTACTACCGCTGTGAGGTAAGGACAACAGACCTGCTACATCTAAAGTTCTATTAACACATACAGTGGCTTGCGAAAGTAGTCACCCCCCCTTGGCATTTTTCCTATTTTGTTGCCTTACCTGGAATTAAAGTTGTATCATTTGATTTACACAACATGCCTACCACTTTGAAGATGCAAGAAATAAGACAAAAAAACAGGACTTGAGTGTGCATTACTATTCACCCCCCCAAAGTCAATACTTTGTAGAGACACCTTTTGCAGCATTTACAGCTGACAAGTCTCTTGGGTATGTCTCTATAAGCTTGGCACATCTAGCCACTGAGATTTTTGCCCATTCTTCAAGGCAAAACTGCTCCAGCTCCTTCAAGTTGGATGGGTTCCGCTGGTGTACAGCAATCTTTGTCATACCACATATTTCCAATTGGATTGAGCTCTGGGCTTTGACTAGACCATTCCAAGACATTTAAATGTTTCCCCTTAAACCACTCGAGTGTTGCTTTAGCAGTATGCTTAGGATCATTGTCCTGCTGGATGGTGAACCGTCCCCGTCTCAAATCTCTGAAAGACTGAAACAGGTTTCCCTCAAGAATTTCCCTGTCTTTAGCGCCATCCATCATTCCTTCAATTCTGACCAGTTTCCCAGTCCCTGCCGATGGGAAAAACATCCCCACAGCATGATGCTGCCACCACCATGCTTCACTGTGGGGATGGTGTTCTCAGGGTGAGGAGAGTTGTTGGGTTTGCGCCAGACATAGCGTTTATCTTGATGGCCAAAAAGCTACATTTTAGTCTCATCTGACCAGAGTACCTTCTTCCATATGTTTGGGGAGTCTCCCAAATGCTTTTTGGCGAACACTTTAAGCAATGGCTTTTTTCTGGCCACTCTTCTGTAAAGCCCAGCTCTGTGGAGTGTACGGCATAAAGTGGTCCTATGGACAGATACTTCAATCTCCCCTGTGGAGCTTTGCAGCTCCTTCAGGGTTATCTTTGGTCTCTTTGTTGCCTCTGATTAATGCTCTCCTTGCCTGGTCCGTGAGTTTTGGTGGGCGGCCCTCTCTTGGCAGGTTTGTTGTGGTGCCATATTCTTTCCATTTTTTAATAATGGATTTAATGGTGCTCTGTGGGATGTTCAAAGTTTCTGATATTTTTTTATAACCCAACCCTGATCTGTACTTCTCCACAACTTTGTCCCTGACCTGTTTGGAGAGCTCCTTGGTCTTCATAGTGCTGCTTGCTTGGTGGTGCCCCTTGCTTACTGGTGTTGGAGACTCTGGGGCCTTTCAGAACAGGTGTGTGTGTGTGTGTATATCCATCTATCGATCATGTGACACTTAGATTGCACACAGGTGGACTTTATTTAACTAATTATGTGACTTCTGAAGGTAATTGGTTGCACAGGATCTTATGTAGGGGCTTCATAGCGAAGGGGGTGAATACATATGCATGCAACACTTTTCAGTTTTTTATTTTATATAATTTTTTGAAACAAGTAATTTTTCTGGGGACTATTTTGTGTATGTCCCATTACATGAAATCCAAATAAAAATCAATTTAAATTACAGGTTGTAATGCAACAAAAGAGGGAAAATGCCACGGGGGATGAATACTTTTGCAAGGCACTGTAAAGAAAGTGCCAGATGTAAAGATGAACTTCTAAAGATGTATTATGAAGAGATGGTTAAATATCTTAACAGTTTGAATGGTGTCCCCCGAGTGTTTTGGATGTAAATGTTTTCCAGTGACCTTCTGCACATCCTGAAGTCTCTCTTCCTGGTTGCAGGATTGTTCCCGCCCCCTCTCCATAGAGGCGGATGCAAACGGCTGCTACCCATTGGACGGCAGGATCCTGTGCATGAAGTGCCACACCCAGCGGGCCAAGGCTATGCAGTGATTGGTGGACACATCTGTTATTCAAGTCATACTTTGAACCAAATCCAAGACAGGATCCATTCAGCTTCCACCGTTCTGTCTTTGCAACAGAGCTTTACTGTGTGTGTGTGTGTGTGTGTGTGTGTGTGTGTGTGTGTGTGTGTGTGTGTGTGTGTGAGTTAATGAGTGAAAGCGAGTATGTTTGCATGCAGATGTGTCGTTATGTCTCTCTCCTCTTTCTGCTTATTCCCCCTCTCAGTCCAGAGGTAATGTACTGCACTGAGAGACTCCATTCCTCCTCCCCTTGTGTTAATGCCAGTGTTATCAAGGCCATTTTTTGTTTACGCTAAAATTCCCAGCATGACTTGCACAAGTATAGCTTAGTCATGGGCTGTGTCCCAACAGTCAAAGATGGTTTCCTCTCCTCTTCTCTCTCCACTGATAGGAAAACATGTTGAGAAGGTTTCAGCCATACAACTTTGATTTGTCTTTCACTTTTTAGTGGTGTGGAAGTATTTGAGACATAGTAACAGTAAGGTGAAGTTGCCCCTAAATGCTGATCTTGGGTCAGTTTTGCAATCCCCCTTACTGATTATGGTTAGATCTTAGATCTGTGCCTACTGGCAACTTTTCCCAGGAGTTTAGTGTAACCCCCTGACCCCAGTGCACGAGGAGTTGAACTAAAGTTGAAGGTGGACTAATTCATGTTCCCCTGCACCTCCCATAGGGCTGAGCTCTGGTGGGCTGGTGGCACCTGAAGCACTTTGGAGTGCCTGCAAACATACAAGTTGCTTAACTGCCTTTAGAGTGTGCTTTCTAGAGAACTACATATTCCATCAGACATGATGTAGCAGAGCACTGTGCTGTGGGAAATGTAGTTCCTCTAGGGCAAAAACTGAGTGCAAAAAAACAAACAAAAATATGTGAATGTCGCTCTCGTTTGTTTTTGTTGTGTGCGTTTGTTGCTTTATAGGCATGCATAGCTACAGATCACTGTCGGTTACTCTCACCAGTTTATCAAGCACAGAATGAGGGTACAATACGATCAAAATGACCATTTATTTCTTTGTCAAAAGAATAGAAGATTTAAGATCATGATTAGAGACACTACCAAGAACAAAGGTCAAAAGTTTGCCAAGCACAGATTCCATTCCTATGATCTCATGTTAAATAGAGTGCTGTAGTTTAAAGAGGACCGCATGGCTTAGAACAGAAACTACGCTCCAGGCAGAAGTTGCTCTTAACCGCTAGGATCAGATTACCCTATCCCTAATCTTAAGGGGATGGAGGGAAAACATCAGATCCTGGATCAGTAGGTAGGGGCAACTTCCAGGACCTATAGTATAATCCTATCATCCTCAATGAAGCGCTCTTGAACGCATACTTATCTAGTGTGCAGGCGAGTTAAGATATCTAATGAGTAACATAGGTATAGAGATATTACCTCTCATTAATTCAATTCACCTAAAGGTAAACTCATGGATTTTTGCACTATACACCTGCATTTACAAATGCTTAGTATTTTGGGCATTTGCAGCTCTCTGAATAACATAATAGAACTGACTCTGAATCAGGGTTTTAAGTATTAGAAACATGCAGCAGATCAAATGGCCAGTCTGTTTTCCAGTAGAGTATAGTAGGTCATTGACCGTAGCAGCAGCATGTAGATCAAACCAATACAGTTCAAGGTGTTGGTAACACGTTTCAAATCCAGGCAGCGGTCACTCAAATGCATCACACTTTTTAAATTCACTGCCTTTGTTTTTGTGGAATTCACTTCAATTTTAATCATGTTTTTTGTGTGCTTTACACAGTATATTGTTCCTCTTCCTTTCTCATAATACTCCAATGAATACCACTGTTTCCATTATTCAGCTTAGTGTTCTGTTATGTCTCGATATCAGTTATATTTACTCTGCTTGTAATCTTACCATACTGTATTTCATTGATAAGTACTTTTATTTTCTGTGATTTTTCTGTGAAACTTGGTGAGTTGCCATGTCCACCCTAGTATTCCTCTCTCCTGTTCAGACTGGTTTGACATCAAACACCCATCCTTATACATTCCTCAGTCTGGCATAGCAACACAACCCTAATGACCAAACTAACATCCTAAACCATATGGCCAAATACGACTCAATATGCATGTTATCTGGGTCGTCGGTATCATCTTTAGTATTCTCAGTTGTTTTTCTTTTTTTATTTGCACAAATGATTCCACCTTTGTGACCATGCCTTTGTCTTCACTGTCAGACCATTGGTGTGTGATGATGCCTTCAAAAACACCACTTTGCTCATTTATTTAATAATGATTGCCTTGTTCTTTTCATATACAGTGGGGAGAACAAGTATTTGATACACTGCCGATTTTGCAGGTTTTCCTACTTACAAAGCATGTAGAGGTCTGTAATTTTTATCATAGGTACACTTCAACTGTGAGAGACAGAATCTAAAACAAAAATCCAGAAAATCACATTGTATGATTTTTAAATAATTAATTTGCATTTTATTGCATGACATAAGTATTTGATCACCTACCAACCAGTAAGAATTCCGGCTCTCACAGACCTGTTCGTTTTTCTTTAAGAAGCCCTCCTGTTCTCCACTCATTACCTGTATTAACTGCACCTGTTTGAACTCGTTACCTGTATAAAAGACACCTGTCCACACACAATCAAACAGATTCCAACCTCTCCACAATGGCCAAGACCAGAGAGCTGTGTAAGGACATCAGGGATAAAATTGTAGACCTGCACAAGGCTGGGATGGGCTACAGGACAATAGGCAAGCAGCTTGGTGAGAAGGAAACAACTGTTGGCGCAATTATTAGAAAATGGAAGAAGTTCAAGATGACGGTCAATCACCCTCGGTCTGGGGCTCCATGCAAGATTTCATCAATGATCATGAGGAAGGTGAGGGATCAGCCCAGAACTACACGGCAGGACCTGGTCAATGACCTGAAGAGAGCTGGGACCACAGTCTCAAAGAAAACCATTAGTAACACACTACGCCGTCATGGATTAAAATCCTGCAGCGCACGCAAGGTCCCCCTGCTTAAGCCAGTGCATGTCCAGGCCTGTCTGAAGTTTGCCAATGACCATCTGGATGATCCAGAGGAGGAATGGGAGAAGGTCATGTGGTCTGATGAGACAAAAATAGAGCTTTTTGGTCTAACTCCACTCGCCGTGTTTGGAGGAAGAAGAAGTATGAGTACAACCCCAAGAACACCATCCCAACCGTGAAGCATGGAGGTGGAAACATCATTCTTTGGGGATGCTTTTCTGCAAAGGGGACAGGACGACTGCACCGTATTGAGGGGAGGATGGATGGGGCCATGTATCGCGAGATCTTGGCCAACAACCTCCTTCCCTCAGTAAGAGCATTGAAGATGGGTCGTGGCTGGGTCTTCCAGCATGACAACGACACAAAGCACACAGCCATGGCAACTAAGGAGTGGCTCCGTAAGAAGCATCTCAAGGTCCTGGAGTGGCCTAGCCAGTCTCCAGACCTGAACCCAATAGAAAATCTTTGGAGGGAGCTGAAAGTCCGTATTGCCCAGCGACAGCCCCGAAACCTGAAGGATCTGGAGAAGATCTGTAGGGAGGAGTGGGCCAAAATCCCTGCTGCAGTGTGTGCAAACCTAGTCAAGAACTACAGGAAACGTATGATCTCTGTAATTGCAAACAAAGGTTTCTGTACCAAATATTAAGTTCTGCTTTTCTGATGTATCAAATACTTATGTCATGCAATAAAATGCAAATTAATTACTTAAAAATCATACAATGTGATTTTCTGGATTTTTGTTTTAGATTCCGTCTCTCATAGTTGAAGTGTACCTATGATAAAAATTACAGACCTCTACATGCTTTGTAAGTAGGAAAACCTGCAAAATCGGCAGTGTATCAAATACTTGTTCTCCCCACTGTAGTTCTTATAAATTTCTCTTATATGTGTGTGTATGTTTACGGTTCCAAACATGCCAACGTTAATTACCAGTACATGTCATTCTTTTTCTTCTTTAATTTTACTGTACTCAAAATAAAACTGCTAATTGTCTAAATCCTGTGTGGTTTTATTGTGCCTGTTTGGCATTTGCAATAATTAAAGGTCTTTTATCCTTGGAAGTTATTGTTCAGTATTGTCCTCATTCTCTCACATCAAATACAGTATTTCTCTCTCAAATCAAATGTTATTTGTCACATGCGCCGAATACAACAGGTGTAGTAGACCTTACATTGAAATGCTTACTTAGAAGCCCTTAACCAACGATGCAGTTTTAAGACAATAACTTTTAAAAAAATAAAAAAGTAAGATAAGAAAAACAATTAAGAGCAACAGTGAATAACAATAGCTGGTCTATATACAGGGGGTACCGGTGTCGGGATAATTGAGATAATTATGTACATGCAGGTAGGGTTGTTAAAGTGGCTATGCATAGATAACAGTAGTAGCAGTGTGGGGGGTGCAAAGTAGAAGCTGTTTAGAAGCTTCTTGGACCTAGACTTGGCGCTCCGGTACCACTTGCTGTGTGGTAGCAGAGAGAACAGTATGACTTTGGGGTGTCTGGAGTCTTTGATGATTTTTAGGACCATCATCTGACATCGCCTGGTATAGAGGTCCTGGATGGCAGGAAGCTTGGCCCCGGTGATGTACTGGGCTGTATGCACTACCCTCTGTAGTGCCTTGCGGTTGGAGGCCGAGCAGTTGCCATACCAGGCAGTTACGCTCTCGATGGTGCAGCTGTAAAAAATGTCAGTCTCCTGAGGGGGAATAGGTTATGTCGTGCCCTCTCTACGACTGTCTTGGTGTGCTTGGACCATGTTAGTTTGTTGTTGATGTGGACGCCAAGGAACTTGAAGCTCTAAACCTGCTCCACTACAGCCCTGTTGATGAGAATGGGGGCGTGCTCGGTCCTATTTCCTGTAGTCCACAATCATCTCCTTGCACCACACGGCCAGGTCTCTGACCTCCTCCCTATAGGCTGTCTCATTGTTGTCAGTGATCAGGCCTGCCACTGTTGTGTCATCAGCAAACTTAATGATGGTGTTGGAGTTGTGCCTGACCGTGCAGTCATGAGTGAACAGGGAGTACAGGAGGGGACTGAGCAGGCACCCCTGAGGGGCCCCCATGTTGTGGATCAGCGTGGCGGATGTGGTGTTACCTACCCTTACCACCTGGGGGCGGCCCGTCAGGAATTCTATGATCCAGTTGCAGAGGGAGCTGTTAAGTCCCAGGGTCCTTAGCTTATTGATGAGTTTTGAGGGCACTATGGTGTTGAACGCTGAGCTGTAGTCAATGAATAGCATTCTCATGTAGGTGTTCCTTTTGTCCAGGTGTGAAAGGGCAGTGTGGAGTGCAATAGAGATTGCATCATCTGTGGATCTGTTGGTGCGGTATGCAAATTGGAGTGGGTCTAGGGTTTCTGGGATAGCGGTGTTGATGTGAGCCATGACCAGCCTTTCAAAGCATTTCAATGCTACAGACGTGAGTGCTCACGGTTGGTAGTCATTTAGGCAGGTTACCTTAGTGTTCTTGGGCACAGGGACTAGGGTGGTCTGCTTGAAACATGTTGGTATTACAGACTCTGACAGGGAGAGGTTGAAAATGTCAGTGAAGACACTTGCCAGTTGGTCAGCGCATGCTCGGAGTACACGTCCTGGTAATCCGTCTGGCCCAGCGGCCTTGTGACGTGTCCTCCACTATGCTATCAGTGACGTGTTCCATTGCCAGATGACCTCTAGAACACCCTCTCTCTCTATCCATTCATACCAGACCCTCTGCTGCACTGATAGTGACGTGGGTAGACGGCTGTGTGTGCACTGTTTTTGCATTTGAGAAAATGTTGGTCCTCTCGATGCAGGGTAACAAACTCTTAATGTTTTGACTTTTTCTGTGCTTCAGAGTTGGGCTGATTTTATTGGCTCTGTACCGACCTGTTGCTTAGGGACATTATGTTCTCATTACATTTGAATGACATTTGAATTAAAACTCAGTCATTTTAGGGTTGTGGTTTGAAGAGGATTCCTCCTATACATCAAACACACCCACGTGCATGTCACAGTCTAAATAGATCCACAGTGTCACCTGATAATGTAGCAGAGAGAGAGGTAGGCTGCCAGGTCAACTCCAATTTGTAAGTCGCTCTGGATAAGAGCGTCTGCTAAATGACTTAAATGTAAATGTAAATGTAACTCTGTTTATCAGAACGTCAGAGGAGGAGAGAAGTGAGTGATGAAAGAAGATAGAGAGCTGAGATGACAGCTGGCTGATGGAGGGAGAGATAGAGGTCTGGAGGCTACGTGTGAGGGAGAAATTAGAAACATCAGTAGCTGCAACAAGCTAAACCCAGACAGACAGAACAAGACACAACAGAGTATGGCAGAAACCCCAGCAGAGCCTCAGGTAAAACCTGCAGAAGGACTTTTAATTATTTCATGAAATGTTATTATGAAGTTTATGCTGATCCTAGGTGATGTCAAATCAATGTTGGCCTGCCACAGGCTCAACACTTTCTACTTATTGCATCAGTTTTTTTTGGGGGGGGGGGGGGGGGGGGTTGGAGCAATTCTCAATTTTCCTGCGCCTCATACTATACATTTCAAGTTGTATAGGAGTCTCTTCCTGTTTTTAATGCGGTATTAAATGTATATAGAGGACAAGATAGGTTATAAGACTGTCGTGTCAAATTAGTCTTAAATGAAGCAGAAATGTGTATCATGATAATGATATGAAACTGACTATCATTCAATTTTGTTTAGATTGACTGTGAGCTGCAGTCCCCATCTAATACCCTTTCTGAGCCTCAGCTCCAGTCCCAACTACATCCTCTCTCTGAGCCCCAGCCACTACCCCAGCCTTGGCCCCAGCCCCTACCCCAGCCGGATAGCCTTCATGAGCCCCAGCCTGATACCCTCCCTGAGCCCCAGCCCCAGTCTGAAGAGGAGGTGAAGCCCTGGATGTGGACACGTCACCGCGTACTCCTTCTCTTCCTCCTGACATCCTCCTTCTGCGCCTCCATAGTGGGCCTGGCCTACTACTCCCAGCAGCACCTCCCACCAGAGAGCACACCGCCAGCCTCTCCTCCATGTACCTCCCCGGCTTGTCAGAGGGCTACCGCCCGTCTTTCCATCTCAGTCGACCCCTTCTCTCAGCCCTGTGACTACTTCCTGTTTCCCTGTGGGTCTGAAGGGGCGTCTCTGTCCAACAGGGGGAGACAGAGGGGCAAGGGCATCCCCCTACACCCACAGGGCCACAAGAGCAGGGCAGCACAGGCAGAGAAAGATAGAGAAAGAGGGAGGAAGGAGAGAGAGACAGGCACGGACATAGTAGAAAAGGCTCCAGCAGACAGAATGCCAGACAGACAGACTGCACTACTGCTGACAATGAGGGAGATTTTGGGTGAGAATCAAAAAATTTGCTGTTGATCCTCTGTAGATTTTGTACCGGTTCTTCGGGACAACCATTTAAATAGAACTGCTGAAACCGTTTCCATAACAGGACCTTTTATCCTCACAATGAAACTTTGATATAATGTTCCTCTGTCAGAAGCTGAGGACCGCTCCAGCCCGGGTAACTCAGCGAAGCAGAAGGCCTGTATGTTCTACCGTTCCTGTATGGACACTGGCCCCACAGAGACCGCCGGGCCAGAACCTTTCCTCAGGCTAGTCCACAAGGTCAGATCCCTGGAATAGATTGGTGGGGTATGGTGACTAATTACACCTTCTCTACTCTTAGGGTAAAAACTCTGTCCCTCTCTCTCTCTACACCCCCCCCCCCCCCTCTAGCTGGGTGGCTGGGCTGTATCAGGCCGGTGGAACCAGACAGATTTCAACTCCACTCTGTCTCTACTGATGAGAGACTATGGCACCTTCCCATTCTTTAGTGTTTATGTGGGCAAGGATCCTAACGACACTCAAGGAGACAAGCGATACATTCAGGTCAGTTAGACTGGGGTTCTGGGGCAGTGAAATACCTAATGGGTGTTCTACAGTATATACAGTAATGGATTATATTCATACAGCACTTTTCACTGGAGCTTTACATAAAGGGTAACTTCCCCATATACTATACATTTATAGCATACACTCTTTTTCTATAGATTGATCAGCCGGATTTTCAGATACCTACTGAATGGAGCAGCAAGACTCAGAAGTCCAAAGCTAACACGCAGGTACACTAAGTCTATATCTGTTCTACAGTATATCATCTATCTGTTGATGTCAACATTTGGCATTATGTCTTTCATCCCCTCTGCTCCAGCTCTTTATTTCTCTCTTTTCCCCCCAGATCCTGCGTCTGTTCCTGGCCTCGTATCAGAGGTTGCTGGGCCTGTTGGGCTCTCCCTCCAGCAGCACCAGTCTCCATATAGGCCTGTTCATCTCTCTGTCCTCTGAACTGGCTGTAGCTGCCTCTCCTCTGCCGCATCGCCTGCAGCAGGGGCTACTGTACCAGCGCATCACCATCAAAGAGCTACAGGTGCGGGTGTGTGTGTATGTACTTATGTGTGAGTGTGTGAGTGTCTCTCGTTCTCTCTCCCTTTACCCTAACCTTCACTAACTCATAGAGCTATTGTATATGTGTACCTGTATTTCCCTATACAGAATGCATATTTCTTATTTTGTGAACAGACCCTGGCCCCTGCCATTGATTGGCTGGGCTGTCTACAGACCACCTTCCATCCCCACCCTGTTAGCCAATCGGATCACGTCCTCCTGCACAACCTCCCTTACATAGTCCACATGTCCCGCATCATCGGCAAATGGCTGAACAAGCATGAATTGAGTGGCAGGTACTTTATATCAATCAAAAATGTCATGCAAAAGACAGTAACCAATATAACAAGGTTTCTCATCACACAAGCTACCTCTGTTACTTACAGCATGGTGTATAGTATTCAGTACACGTTTGTCTGGTGCCTGTCCATCTCTCTGTTTAGTGGCCCTCTTCACACCTTCATGATCCTCAGTCTCCTCCACACTGTCATACCCGCGCTGGACTCCAGGTTCACTCAGACAGAGAGGAATTTCTCCTTAGCTCTGGGGACTACAGAGGAGGTAACTGAATATGGACTACATTTCCCAGCTTGCTCGTAGTTGAATAACACTGGCTTGGAGTGATTATATTGCCTGGGACTTGTAGTTCAATGCTACTTGCCTCTCTCAGGATGTCCCTCGCTGGAGGCAGTGTGTTCTGCAGACTGAGAAAGGGTTTGACACGGTACTAACACACCTACTGAGAGAGACTACCGCATACACAGAGGTGAGAGGCACTGTGTGTGTGTGTGCATAGAGAAAGCAAAGACAGAAGAGGATGTAGTGTGTGAAATGTGTGATGAAGAATAGCAGCAACAAAATATAAATAGAAAAAGTGAATTGTGTCCTAGGCCTAATTGTCATGAGGAAGAGAGTTTAGAACACCTTTTAGTGAAAGGGAAAGGGGGATACCTAGTCAGTTGTCCAACTGAATGTATTCAACTGAAATGTGTCTTCTGCATTTAATCCAACCCCTCTGAACTGCTACAGAACTAACGAAATATGGGTTCTGATGAGAAGTATATTTTTTGATGTATGTATAAATCTTTCAGGGTGTCTTTGATACTCACATTGATGACATTACTAAAGACTTAAGGTGCACAATAATATGCATTGACATTACTAAAGAATTATTGTGCACAATAATATGCATTGACAATACTAAAGAATTATTGTGCACAATAATATGCATTGACATTACTAAAGAATTATTGTGCACAATAATATGCATTGACAATACTAAAGAATTATTGTGCACAATAATATGCATTGACATTACTAAAGAATTAAGGTGAACAATAATATGCATTGACATTACTAAAGACTTAAGGTGCACAATAATATGCATTGACATTACTAAAGAATTAAGGTGAACAATAATATGCATTGACATTACTAAAGAATTAAGGTGAACGGTAAAATTTGGAAGACAAGATGCATTATAACTATAAACAATTTTTTTGATCGAACACAATTTATATTTAAAAAAAATCTAAACGGAACTAAAATAAATAAGATGTACTCCAAAAACTCCCATAGACTATTACATCTGTAAATCATGTTATGTAATTATGAACTCAAATGTATTGATGAATTGTATTTATGTGAACTACAGTATTTATGATTTTCAAACGTGAAAAACTTCAAGAAATATTATTTTTAGCAACAAAATACAAGATAACTACTTCATAAATGTGATATTACATTATAAGTGTGTTGAAATTGTATTATCTGTTTCCTCTAGGCAGAGGAGCTGATTCAGAATGTCTATTCCTCCATCAAGTCCAAACTACCTGATCTCAGGTGGAGAGATGAGGAGTCTCGCATGTCTGTTTTGAATAAGGTAAAAGGTCAACAGTGGATGTAATTTACTGGAACCCTTATTTAAAAACAACTGTGTATTCATTGTCCACTTGAAATGTACAATCTGTGTTTTCCCAGATTCAGTCTCTAACTCCAAGACTTTCAACTAAAAACAACATTTTCAGTGAAGCTGAACTCAACCAACTGTATTCAAAGGAAGAGTATTTTATTGTAGTGGAACTAGTCTACATTGCCAATAAGATATAGGATTTCTTAATCAATATCACTAATGAATCATATTACCAGTGATGATAATACATTGTACTATATACGTACTGGTAGTTAATTTTCCCCCATTTCTTTAATTAATAGGTGACAATTGACAAACACAAGTATTTCTCCAACTACATCCAGTCTCTCTCCCTCCAGCGCCAGGGATCAAACAAACTCTTTTCCCAGATTGAAGGAGATGATATGTGAGAGCCTAGTTGTCATGAAAAGTCTATTTGATTTGGGTAGATACAGTATGTGTTATTAATATGTGAATATGAGAATTGAGGATTCTCTCTATCTCTCCATCTTCTCCTCCAGTTGGTCAATCACTCCATTTCTCTCCGGCAATGAGCTAGTCTTTCCCATGGGGATGTTTGTCCAGCCTCTCTTCCATCCTACATATCCCAGGTAACCCAAACTCATATTTTTACTATCACATAATAAACAATGAATAACCAAGTAGTCTTATTGAGATAAAGAATCTAATTCCTCAAAGACATGTTTTGTTGAGTATTTGCATGTTTTTGTGTCAGGGCCATCAACTTTGGGGTTTTGGGGTCTTTGATGGCCAAAGATATTCTCCATCTCCTTCTACCCAACAGTAAGGCAAATAGTCTCAATTAACAATTAATTACTCTATGATTGTAATGCAGTTAATGAAATTATGTGCAGAGTTTGCATTTTGCACAAGTTTATTTATGTGTGTATGCAGGTGTGTGTGTAGGTGTGTGTAGGTTTATACATGATGCATGTGTGTGCCCTGACTGTTCACCCTGTGCTTTAGTCCATTCTCAGAGTGTGTCTCCCAGGTCCATAGCAGAGTGTGTGCGGTACCAGTACCTGAGTATGACAGAGGGACCAGGGAGAGAGGGGGCGTTCTCGCTGTCACCGGCACAGCAGCAGGAGATGTGGGTGCAGTACTCTGCTCTGCAGATTGCACTACAGGTCAGTTGTCACGTTCTGACCATAGTTCTTTTGTATTTTCTTTGTTTTATGTGTGGTCAGGGCGTGAGTTGGGTGGGTAATCTATGTTTTCTATTTCTGTGTTTGGCCTGATATGGTTCTCAATCAGAGGCAGGTGTCATTGTCTCTGATTGGGAACCATATTTAGGTAGCCTGTTTTGTGTTGGGTTTTGTGGGTGGTTGTTTTCTGTCTTTGTGTGTCTGCACCAGACAGTTCTGTTTCGGTTTTTTCACATTTGTTGTTTTTTGTATTTTGAGTGTTCACCTTCATTAATCAAGATGAAATATTACCACGCTGCACCTTGGTCCTCTTCTTCTCCTCCAGTCGACAACCGTTACATCAGTTTTTGGGATTCCAAATCTATTCTAGGGTATCTAGGCTATTTCAATTTCAGCACCTTAGTTGTTTTGGTTGGTATCAGAGGCATACTATGTTTTGGTTGGTATCAGAGGCATACTATGTTTTGGTTGGTATCAGAGTCATACTATGTTTTGGTTGGTATCAGAGGCATACTATGTTTTTGGTTGGTATCAGAGGCATACTATGTTTTGATTGGTATCAGAGGCATACTATGTTTTGGTTGGTATCAGAGGCATACTATGTTTTGGTTGGTATCAGAGGCATACTATGTTTTGGTTGGTATCAGAGGCATACTATGTTTTTGGTTGGTATCAGAGGCATACTATGTTTTGATTGGTATCAGAGGCATACTATGTTTTGGTTGGTATCAGAGGCATACTATGTTTTGGTTGGTATCAGAGGCATACTATGTTTTGGTTGGTATCAGAGGCATACTATGTTTTGGTTGGTATCAGAGGCATACTATGTTTGTCAAAGCTTTATCTACTTATTTCTCCCTCTTTATCCTTTACTCTCTGTGTCTCAGGCTTACAATCAGAGTTTGAAGAAGTATCCTGGTGACTCCTCTCTCTCAGGCCTCTCTCACACTCATCTGTTCCTTACTTCATTCACTCAGGTAAGGATAACACAACAGTAGCAGAACAATAATTGCAGATGTCTAAAAGGTTCACTTTACCATGGATATGAAGGTCCTACTAATGGATGTTTTCCTTCCTATAATTGTATTGATATTATCTTCTTTCAGATCAACTGCGACTCTGACCCGTACCATGAGTTCATGCCCTTTGAACCTTCCTTTCTGGTTACTGTCATCTGTGGGTACTCTGACCTCTGCCCTAAGACCCTCTCCTGCCCCAACAAACCCCAGCAGCACCTCTTAGGGACATGCTGACCTACAGATCTACAGTAACATCTCCTACTGAACAAAAAATGCAGAGCCATTGATGAACACACAAGACTGTGATTTTAACAGATCGGTGTCCCCACGCGGGACGGTTGAGCTAAAGTAAGCTAATGTGATTAGCATGAGGTTTTAAGTAACAACAACAAAGGAATCCCAGGACATAAACATATCTGATATGGGCAGAAAGCTTAAATTCTTGTTAATCTAACTGTCCTGTCCAATTTACAGTAGCTATTACAGTGAAAGAATACCATACTATTGTTTGAGAAGAGCGCACAATTATGAACTTGAAAATGTATTAATAAACCAATTAGGCACATTTGGACAGTCTTGAAACAACATTTTGAACAGATATGCAATGGATCATTGGATCAGTCTAAAACTTTGCACGTACACTGCTGCCATTTGGTGGCCAAAATCAAAATTGCGCCTGGGCTGGAATAATACATTATGGCCTTTCTCTTACATTTCAAAGATGATGGTACAAAACAAAAATGCATGTTTTTTTCTTTGTATTATCTTTTACCAGATCTAATGTGTTATATTCTCCTACATTAATTGAACATTTCCACAAACTTCAAATTGTTTCCTTTCAAATGGTATGAAGAATATGCATATCCTTGCTTCAGGTCCTGAGCTACAGGCAGTTAGATTTGGGTAAGTCATTTTAGGAGAAAATTGGGAAAAAAGGGTCAGATCTTTAAGAAGGCAATAGCACAGAACACTAAATCCAAATGCAACTGACAAGATAGTTGATTATTCATTAGGCACATCCATCCAGTCTCTTGTGACATCCTGTGCATGGGGGATTTGTTTCTGGGTTATGAGATAAAACTATGCATATTGTCTGTGGTTTATTTAAAACTGCAGTATGTAACAAGCACCTTGTTATCCATAAGGATACTATTATGTTTGTAGGTTCTGATCTGCTTACCTTTGTTAACTGTAGGGGAGTGTGTCTGCCAGTTTAGATGGTGCCAAAGACACAAACAGTGTTGAAAAGGTGTGTATGAAGTGTGTGGATGTAAATACATAGGGAAAAGGGGATATCTAGTCAGTTTTACAACTGAATGCATTCAACTGAAATGTGTTTGCGCATTTAACCCAATCCCTCTGAATCAGAGAGGTGCGGTCATAGATATCAGGCTGATAATTCTACAAAATAAAGTTGATTTTTTTATGTGAAGGGAGTTGTATTTCTTATGGAGTAATAACGTATACATGTAATATGTGTTTGTTATACAACATGTTTCTAATAGCTAGGTCAAAACTGTGGACAGGCAAGCGGGTAGGACTAGTGATTGGGCGCTATTTAGGTTAGGCTATTTGATCGGAGTAACCTAATGTAAAAAGTTTCCTTCTAATTACATTGTCATACATTTTATCTCCGGCCTGAAAAATACAGAAACTGCCACATACTCTTTCTACCATATGCTATATCTGCTACATTATTTGTTAGATTCATGTTTTGACGGAATGTTGGTGGAGCGCTGCAGCGATACGTTTCTCCAACAGCACCCTGGAGAGGCGGCTGGGAATGGACATGATACATATTTTTGCGTCCCTACCTTTTGACAAAGTGGGCACTGCTTATCACAGGGCGGCATCAGCGCTCACCTAAAAAGCCCATATACCACTGGTTGAGATAAACTGTCATTGATTTTCGGCAGAATTATGTGAGCTTTTATCTGTTGTTGGAGGTACGTCTTGGTCAGTTAGTTCAGAAAATGCAGTCTTCGTCAATCTGCCGCCATAGACGGCCGCCTGCTGCCTAGTTATTCAAATGAGGGGTAGAACCTTGGCAAAACTCCATCAGTATGACGCGTTATTCCGGCGACTACCATCCCGAAGCAACATGGAAGCCCACAGTTGTGAAAAGCGTGGTCTTGAGCATTTAGACGAATATGAACCCAAACCAGCAAAACATATGCGTAGCCTGCACGATCGCATGGCGGAAAGGCGACTAGTAGTTATTTTAGAGGGGGCAACGTTGGAAACAGTGAAGGTAAAGACGAGTATTTTGCTATTCACCTCCGCCATCCAACTGCTGTGTTGGCAAACTAACGTTACCTGCGTCTCTGACTCCCTGGGTTATTGGATATAAACAATCTAGATAGCTTCCTGTTCAACCAGACTTGCCTGGTAGATCTGTGATATGAATATTGCATTCTGCACGATAACTGTGTTTTGTGACTATGAATGAAACTATTTGTTATTAGTTAGTTCCTGCCTGCAGACCCACAGATGCATGTCCTAAAGCAGGGTTTCCCAAACTCGGTCCTGGGGCCCCCCTGGGTACACGTTTTTGTCCTAGCATTACACAGCTGATTCAAATAACCAACTCATCAAGCTTTAATTATTTGAATCAGCTGTGTAGTGCTAGGGCAAAAACCAAAACGTGCCCCCAGGACAAGGTTTGGGAAACCCTGTTCTAAATAGTGGGCATGGAAGTTGCACCATAATCAAAGAAGGACATTAATCATGTTCTACTCTTTCCCCTCAGGTTGGCAAGACATTTGAACTGCTGAACTGTGACCAACACAAGGGCATGATCATCAAAAGTGGACGGGACCCTGGGAAGATTCGACCTGACATTACACATCAGGTAAGCTGTCATTTTCACTTTGACCCTGGAATACCAGTCATCTTTCTTCTTCGCTCCTCTAACCCAGCCATATCCTGTAATTGTTCCCCCCAGTGTTTGTTGATGCTGATGGACAGTCCATTGAACAGGGCAGGTCTCCTGCAGGTTTACATCCACACAGAGAGGAACGCCTTGATTGAGATCAACCCACAGACACGCATCCCCCGAACCTTCAACCGCTTCTGTGGCCTCATGGGTAAGCCTGCTACGTTCTGCTGAAATTCTCTAAATACCTTCACTCTCTTACCATCCTTCTCTCCTACCCCTCTTTTGTACTGTATATCTCCCTCTCTCATTTCATCCCACTTGTATTTCTCTGTCTCCTCCTAGTCCAGCTCCTGCACAAGCTGAGTGTGAGGGCGGCTGACGGCCCCCAGCGCCTGCTGAAGCTCATCAAGAACCCTGTGTCAGACCACCTGCCCCCTGGCTGCCCCCGCATTTGTACCTCCTTCTCCTCTGGGGAGGCAGTGGGCGCCCGCACCGTGGTACCAGACGAGGGGCCTGCCACTGTGGTGGTCGGAGCATTCGCACACGGAGCGGTGAGTTTTGCTGAAGGCTCTAGGGTAATGGCCTGTGTGCACCGATCCAGGATCAGCTTCACTTACCCTCCCTCATTACAGACCTTAGATCAGTGTTAAGGGGCATCTTCATCCTACTTCTCTGGGGCAGAAGCTGATTTAGGTACTGTTGATGTAGGTAGTGTGTGTTAGAAATGTAGATGTTGGGGGTTGATTTTATTCTCTACCAATTAAAAAATGAGCTGGAATTTGGTAAATGATTATGTGCTGCTGCTCCAGTTTGAACTGTTCTGCCTGTGGCTATGGAACCCTGACCTGTTCACCGGACATGCTACCTGTCCCAGACCTGCTGTTTTCAACTCTCTGGTAGAGATACTCTGAATGATCGGCTATGAAAAGCCAACTGACATTTACTCCTGAGGTGCTGACCTATTATTATTTGACCCTGCCGGTCATCTATGAACATTTTGGCCATGTTCTGTTATAATCTCCACCCGGCACAGCCAGAAGAGGATTGGTCACCCCTCATATCCTGGTTCATCTCTAAGTTTCTTCCTAGGTTCTGGCCTTTCTAGGGAATTTTTCCTAACCCCCATGCTTCTACACCTGCATTGCTTGCTGTTTTGGGGTTTTAGGCTGGGTTTCTGTACAGCACTTTGTGACATCAGCTGATGTAAGAATGGCTTTATAAATACATTTGATTGATTATGCATTGGTTTGAGCTCTGCTTGTCCTCCTGTCTTAGGTGAATGTGGACTACACAGAGAAGACTGTTTCCATCAGTAACTACCCTCTCTCTGCTGCCCTCACCTGTGCCAAGATGTGCTCTGCCTTTGAGGAGGTCTGGGGTGTGTTGTGATGAAGTTGACAGCGCACTGCTGCTCCAGCTAAAACTGTTGTCAACATGAACATTGTCTTACAGGGACTAGAAATGGATCGGACAGTCAAGTTCAGTCAAGGAACATTGTACAGAAACGGTCCATTTCACCAATTACCTCCTGTGGATTTGTATGATACTATGGGTGTATGTATTGTGTGTAAAATATGGTATTTTACATGTCTCAATTTAAGGCAGAGTTTCAATATGAAATGAATACTGTTTTGAATACACCATCTGTAAGGACTTGGCACTGAATATGGTCTTCCTACTTGTTTCTTTGTGGTTTTCTTTACATGTATCCAGTGCATCATTGTTCCTATGGTTATACAGTGGAAATAATCTGTATAGTTTGTCCTCTGGTTTCTGTTGTTCCTTGTCAAGAGACTGTAGGAGAGTAGGGAACAAAACAATTCAACACTCATGATGGGGACAAAAATGTTTTCATGTAATACTGGTCAAATAATCACTCAAACACTATTGTAGCTGGAAACGGCAGATATTCCATAAAATATCTACAGAGGCCCATTATCAGCAACCATCACTCGTGTTCCAATGGCACATTGTGTTAGCTAATCCATTTTTTTTTTTTAAAGGCTCATTTATCATTAGAAAACCCTTTTGCAATTATGTTAGCACAGTTGAAAACAGTTCTGATTAAAGAAGCAATAAAACTGGCCTTTAGACTAGTTGAGTATCTGGAGCATCAGCATTTGTGGGTTCGATTACAGGCTCAAAATGGCCAGAAACAAAACTTTCTTCTGAAACTCGTCAGTCTATTCTTCTGAGAAATTAAGGCTACTCCATGCGAGAAATTGCCAAGAAACTGAAGATCTCGTACAACGCGGTGTACTACTCCCTTCAAGGAACAGCGCAAACTGTCTCTAACCAGAATAGAAAGAGTGGAGGGCCCCGGTGCACAACTGAGCAAGAGGACAAGAACATTGGTGTTTAGTTTGAGAAACAGATGCCTCATGAGTCTTCAACTGGCAAGCTCATTAAATAGTACACGCAAAACACCAGTCTCAAAGTCAACAGTGAAGAGGTGACTCTCGGATTCTGGCCTTCTAGGCAGAGTTGCAAAGATAAAGCCATATCTCAGACTGGCCAATAAAAAGATTAAGATGGGCAAAAGAACACAGACACTGGACAGAGGAACTCTGCCTAGAAGGCCAGCATCCCGGAGTCTCCTCTTCACTGTTGACGTTGAGACTGGTGTTTTGCAGGTAGTATTTAATGAAGCTGCCAGTTGAGGACTTGTGCGACATCTGTTTCTGAAACTAGACACTCTAATGTACTTGTCCTCTTGCTCAGTTGTGCACCGGGACCTCCCACTCCTATTCTGGTTAGAGCCAGTTTGCACTGTTCTTTGAAGGGAGTAGTACACACCGTTGTAACAGATCTTCAGTTTCTTGGCAATTTCTCGCATGGAATAGCCTTCATTTCTCAGAACATGAATAGACTGACAAGTTTCAGAAGAAAGGTCTTTGTTTCTGGCCATTTTGAGGCTGTAATCAAACCCTCACTATTGTATAGTCATTTACAACATTAACAATGTCTACACTGCATTTCTGATCAATTTGATGTTATTTTAATGGACACTTTTTTTTTTGTTTTTTTTTTTTAAACAAGGACATTTCTATTTGACCCCAAACCTTTGAACGGTAGTGTACATGTAACTTGTGAGTAACAATGTAATAAAAACCAATACAATGTTATATTTTGTCAATCATACTGTTGTAAGGCTAAGGTAATTTGACAAATCTACTACTGACATATTACTCTTTTAGTCCATACTCAGTCCATTTCCACAAGGAAGCACGTCTTTTAGCAACCCCAGGTCACTATATCCGTGGCTTTGTAATGGGGGTTACAACAATTTTGCGGGTTTTCTGATTGGCTGCTTTCAAGGACTTTCCTGCAGGTTTAGGGGCTTTGTAGCCTGTTTTTTGGACCTTGGCTGGTGATTTTGATGCTTGTCCTGCTGGTTTGTGGCTTTTGCCTACTTGTTTTGGTCTTACTCCTATTTCCCTTTGACCTTTTCCTACAACAGTTTTGTCCTTGCCTGCTGGTTTAGCTGTTTTTCCTGCTGGTTTAGTTGTTTTTGCTCCTGGTTTCAGAGTTTTTCCTGCTGGTTTCACAGCTTTTGTTCCTGGTTTCTGGCCTTTTCCTGTTGGTTTCAAGGCCTTTCCTTTCTCTGCTGCTGGCTTCAAAATTCCTTTTTTCTGCTTGGTTCTCTGAGCTGCTGCACATTCTCTCTGCTTGGCTCTCTTGGCTGCTGCACGGTCTCTCATGGCTCTTGTCTTAACTCTCTTCTCATACGTCAGTTTCTGTAGTTTTTAGAACAGGAGACGAGAGAAACATCTGCATAATTCAAAATTCCCAAATAATTGGTTGTGGCATGACAATGACAACTTGAGCACCTTTTATCAATGAATTATGCACCATGGTGCAATTTGCTTCCTACTCAGTAGAAATGAGCCAGTGGAAAATCAAACTGCCAAAGAGCTAAAACAAAAACCACCATTGACAAAAATGTATTACTCAAACAGTTACCTTGTTGAGTTTAAATGACCCAGATGCACCAGCTTCAGTAGTCTGCACCAGTGTCTCCTTCCTCACCAGGCCTTTCACAGCTAAATTCACACGGGTATTGTTCTTGGTGACATCATAGCCACCAGCAGCCAGGGCATGCTTGAGGTCCACCATGGAGATGCCACCCCGGTGCTTGCACTGGGAGACTACCCGAAGGATGAGCTGGGAGACCCGGGTAGCCACACGCCTTGCATCGTTGGTTTTTGGTGCAGATGCAGCCTCTGCCTGGTACTTGAAGAGACGAACTGGGGTCGCTGGATACAGATTGAGATAAAGATGGGGATACACTCATTAGTTATTCAATATTTGAATTGACATAAACATCACATACTTCAAAATTTCTTTTTGAAAATCATGAAGATGTTGTAGTGACCTTAACCCAACACCTAGCGACCTGGTCAAGAGCTTTGGATGTCTTGGCGCACCAGATGTGTTGGGTTGACGGTCCTGGGTTCAAGACCCATTTGTGACTACCCCCTGACTTTGCTGCATTGGTGTTAGAAGTGAGATATCCCCTGGTTGCAGTTATCAAGAGTGCAGGCGCCGCAATTAACTGTAGTGAAGCACACGAATGTGCTCTCTGAAGGATGGGGGTAGTGTAGCAACCTTGACACAAAACCAAGTGACCTCATCAAAATGTTCCGATCTCTTCGTGTAACAGCTAGGAGTTGACAGATGCCATCCTGGCCCCGGTTCCCAGGTAACGTTTAGCATCCACCTCTAGCCCACACCGGGCAAGAGGTTTGTTAAAAACAGAAACTCTGTGGGTTTGTGCTAACTGGGAATGGGGGCAACCCATTCTGGGAATGGGGGCAAGCAAATATTGAACAAGCTAAAGAAATTGGCTAGCTAGATCACTCACTTGGCAAAGGCACTTTTTCGTTTCCTGTAACATTCTTCTTCTCTTGGATTGCACGCTTCAATAGCTGACCCAAACGCCTAGCCCCTGCTTTCCCAAGGCCCCGACCACCTGGGTTTTTTACTGGCTTCGTTTGCTGCTTCACGGGCGACTTGACCGGTGGTTTTACTGGCCGTTTACGTTGAACTTTCTCTTGTCCTCGGTTGATTACTGTAACTGTTCCCTTTGGTTCTATGTTAACTTTCCCTTTTCTCTCTCGTTTGACAGCGTCCTTTTTGCGGGCGTTTCTAGGCATATCGTTGATTACAAGTTGTCGTCGAGCAAATCACATAAAGTAAAGATAGCTAGCTAACGTTACTATATTTGGTTAAACAGTATTTGGTTAAACAGAGTTGGGAAAGTGGGGTACGTTAGCGATCGAAATGATGACAACGTTTTGTTATCAATTTCAATTTACAAAAAACAACAATTTCAGTTTTCAAACGGTCGTTCGAAACATTTTTTTTTTAAACGGTCGTTCGATAATTATATTGAACGCGGGTCGGGTCACCGGAAGCAAGAAAACCAACAAGCCAGCAACCAACATACACTGTAGGTTTGAGCTAGCTACTTACTGCAAGCAAAGCTTAGGTGTGTGCGTGTACCGGTTGGTGGCGCTTATTTGCCTATAATAAAACTACCGCCCGTGAGTGTCATTGAAGGAGAACGAAACGTCTCCGCAATAAAGTCGGGGTTGTGTGGTGCTTGGTTGGTATTTGTTGTTCTTTGTAACTGTAAATTCACACTTTGAAGAATCTTTTACATTTTTAGAGACATTCGTTTTTCTACATTATTTTCGCTCCCTTGAACACGGAACAAAAATATAAACAGTTTAAAAGATTTTAGTTACAGTTCATGTAAATCAGTCAATTGGAATAAAATCATTAGGCCCTAATCTATGGATTTCACATAACCGGGAATACAGATATGCATCGGTTGGTCACAGATACTTAAAAAAAAGGTAAGAGCCTGGATCTGAAAACGAGTCAGTATCTGGTAGAGTTGATCAGGCTGTTGATTCTGGGCTGTTGAATGTTGTCCCACTCCTCTTCAATGGCTGTGCGAAGTTGGTGGGAACTGGAACATGTTGTACACGTCGATCCAGAGCATCCCAAATATGCTCAATGAGTATGCAGGCAGACCAAGGAAGTACAGGGACATTTTCAGCTTGATGTGATGACTGCGGATGAATGGCACGACATTGGGCCTCAGGATCTCGTCACGGTACCTCTGTGCATTCAAATTGCAATTGATTAAATGCAATTGTGTTCACTGTCTGTAGCTTATGCCTGCCCATACCATAACCCCACCACCAAGGGGCACTGTTCACAACGTTGACATCAGTAAACCGCTCGCCCACACTACGCCACACATGCTGTCTGCCATCTGCCCGGTACAGTTGAAACCGGGATTCATCCAAGAGCACACTTCTCCAGTGTGCCAGTGGCCATTGAAGGTGAGTATTCGCCCACTGAAGTTGGTTACTATGCTGAACTGCAGGACTACGAGCACGCAGATGAGCTTCCCTGAGACGTTTTCTGACAGTTTGTGCAGAAATTCTTCGGTTGTGCAAACCCACTTTGATCAGCTGTCTGGGTGGCTGGTCTCAGACCATCCCGCAGGTGAAGAAGCCAGATGTGAAGGTCCTGGGTTGGCGTGGTTACGCGCGGTTGTGAGGCCGGTTGGACATTCTGATTCTCTAAAACCACTATGAACCTGGCTTATGATAGAGAAATTAACATTAAATTCTCTGGCAACAGCTCTGGTTGACATTCCTTCAGTCAGCATGCCAATTGCACGCTCCCTCAACTTGAGTCATCTATGGCATTGTGTTATGTGACAAAACTGCACATTTTAGTGGCCTTTTATTGTCCCAAGCACAAGGTGGTGGTGCACAAGGTGCACCTGTGTACTTGTAACAGCGATGGGTCCTTCCCCTCGCGCGAACCAGGGACCCTCTGCACATATCAACAACAGTCACCCACGAAGCATCGTTACACATCGCTCCACAAAAGCCACGGCCCTTGCAGAGCAAGGGGAACCACTTCAAGGTCTCAAAGCGAGTGACGTAACCGATTGAAACGCTATTAGCGCGCACCACCGCTAACTAGCTAGCCATTTCACATCCGTTACATAATGATCATGCTATTTAATCAGCTTCTTGATATGCCACACCTGTCAGGTGGATCGATTGTCGTGGCACAGTAGAAATGCTCACTAACAGGGATGTAAATCAATTTATGCACAACATTTCAGATAAATACTATTTTTGTGCATATGG
The DNA here is from genome assembly GCF_045679555.1 of Salvelinus alpinus. NCBI lineage: Eukaryota > Metazoa > Chordata > Actinopteri > Salmoniformes > Salmonidae > Salvelinus > Salvelinus alpinus. Next base: position 3,985,157 of record NC_092120.1, on the reverse strand, counting down.
AACATTTCTGGGATCTTTTATTTCAGTTTCAAAATGTTCAAATGATACTTTTTTTAATCCTAATGTAATATTGTATGTATATTACTGTAAATATTGATCACATATTTTGATACATTGAATGTTAATATTGTGACCCTATGTTGTACATTTTTTACCACCTGTTTTAGGAAGTGATGTCACTGAGTACATAAATAGGACCTACCACCCCCACCCGGAATATGGATGCCTGATGAAGACCTAAGGGTCGAAACGTTGTTATAAATATCACCTGGGATTATGCGCAGCAGTGTGCAGCGTTTTCCTATCTGTTTTCCATCAGCTCATGAAAAATGGGACCAACACTACATGTTGCGTTTCTATTTTTGTTCAGTATATAATCGAAAAAGGTTGATTATTCTCTCTGATTGTCAATGCCCCAGGGAAATAACATATTATTAATTGGGACAACCCATCCAACTGAAACATTTTCACGTAGGTCTACACGAAACGAGATGAGTAAAGTTTATTTTCAGTTAGTATATAAAAGAGACAGAATACTTCCAGAGTTTGAAAACTGTGCTCCCTCTGTAAAGATGGGAGTGGTTTTTTTCTTCGTATATCACATGCGCCGGAAACGCATGGTTGTTTCTTCCGGTAATCAACGTGTGCGAGAAAAAAACCACATGTGCGTAAATTTGATCTGTTAACTGGAATCAAGGATCGAATAAATACATTATACTTTAACTATTGCAAAGGTGAGTTTTGGAGAGTTGTCGTAAAGAGAAATGCCGTGATTTTTTTGTGCCATACAAAAGTGAATGAAGAAGTCATGATGACGGACTTGCACTGCGTATGTGATATCAAATTCCAACTAACTAACATTCTTTACCGCTCATAGCAACCTCATGAGATGAATGTTGGGTTGTCTCTAGAATGCAACTCGTCTGTTTTTAACAGAAGTCAATGTGTCGTTAGCTAATTACCGGCACATCATCATACTTGAATATAGGGGGATACCATTGATGGAAAACGTTAGCATGCGTGGAAAAGTGTACCAACATTAGCAGTTGTCAGCTAATTAGCTATATAGCTACCTAACATTCTTATGACCACGTATTATAATAACTAACGTTACATATAACACCGTGGTGTTAGAGACGTCAACTTTTTTTCTATTTCACATTGCTTTTTATTTCTCCACATCAGTGCTGGTCAGAGTTAAGAGGTGATATGTTCTCAGGAGCATTTTCAGTAAACACTTCAAGTTAAGCTGATTTGTCGTTATTTATAATTTTGTTATCTGCAACATTCTTGGAACAGATTCTGAGCAACATGTTACTGAGAATATAGCTAGCTACCATCTTTCAGAGCTGCCATCAGTGCATAGTTAGTGACTACCTTCATCACATTCTGATCCTATGCCTTAGTGTGTAAATCCAACATGATCATGGGCTATATCTTCTCTCCAGACTACCTGTGTAGGTGTCAGTCATGGGCAGGAAGTTGGATCCCACCACTTATGTGAAGAAGGGGCCGGGGCGGAAGTCCAGGAAGCAGAAAGGAGCAGAGACTGAGCTGGCCAAGTTCTTAACGGATGGTGAGAGGGATGCTATTATAACATACAGCTTCTAAAGAGCTGAAGACATGCTCAGTATTCCTTCACTTGCTGGGAGTACAGTGGCACTAAAGCAAAGATGCATGGGAATGAGACATGAAGCTTTAGAGGTTGATGCTCGCTAACTATGCTTGTCATTTGCAGAGGAAACTGTACCAAAACGACTGTCAAGCAGGTCCAGGAAAAGGTCAGTTTGTTATCTTTTGGATATTATGTAGTCAATCCCTTTTTAAAACCACTATGTAATGTGTTACACGCTTTTGCTGAAGATGATGATGATGTTTTGTAGAGCTGGGAAGCGAGCTCAAGTGACCAAAAAGCCCAAGGAAACCATTGAGAAGGAGGAGCCAAAAAAAGGTACTGTTAATTTGTAAGCATTGGGGGGGGGGGGGGTGTGTAAGTCACCCCAGTCCATGTGGATCCAGAGTCTGACAGCCCCATCCATTCACTGTGTTCTCAATACAATAGCCATGAATGTCTATGGGGATATAATTGGTTTGTTTCCCCTGTTCTCAAGGATTCACAGATGAAAACAGTGAATGGCTGAAGCCAGCAAAGAGGAAGCGTGAGGTCGGCCAATCAGATAACGAGGACGACAGTGACAGCCAATGGGAGCAAGAAGAGGACGAGGGACAAGAGGGAGGGGAGAACAATAAAGGGAAGAAACTGCTAATTGAGGGAGATGGTGATGATGATGATGATGACCTGGTTGATGACTACGGTGCATTGGAGGACAGCAGTGAAGGAGAGGAGGTATGTGAAATTATTCACTGAATTTATGCACACAGGACATGTTCTAAATAGCAAAACAATGTTCGTTCTTCAAAGTTCTTACTGTTCTTTAGCAAGGTGCTGAATCTTTGTCTGTTGGATCATCTGTTCCTTACTCCTCTCTTCATCCCTCGTTCAGCTGCTCCCCATCGAGCGAGCTGCCAGGAAGCAGAAGAAGCTGCAGGAAGCCATGGGCCAGGAGAGTGATGATGATAATGATGATAAGGGGAAGAGTGGAGATGAAGACATGGGTGAAGATGACACGGTACAGGCTAATTTAGATGAGATGGACAAATTCATACTACCTGGAGCAGAGGAGATAGCAAAAGAGGGTGAGTTTAGAGCTTAGATTTGTACTTTTTTATTTTATTTTAGATTTGACAGTTATGCTTTTTCCTATGCCAGTTTACACATTGCTACATGTTCTTTATCAGTGCCTGTGGACTCCATCTGTAGTGAGTTTCTTTCTTTCTCTCTCCTGTGATTGCAGGCGTTTTGCTTGTAGACCTGCAGACCATCCACCAGAGAATAAAGGACAACGTGGATGTTCTCTCTCACTTTGCAACCAAGAGGGAGGAGGGGAAAGAGAGAACAGAGTACCTCTCTCTCCTCAAAAAGGATCTTTCCACTTACTACAGCTACAACAATTTCCTCATAGACAAACTGCTGGATATCTTCCCAGTGTCAGAGGTATGTGTCATTGCTTTGTTCTCCCAAATGTCATAGAAACACAAAATGAACAGGAATCTATGGAAGGTTACGTTTTGTTGTAACGGTTTTGTCGTCATGCTGAACTAAGGCTTCTCTCGTTTTATGTGCTTTGTAGCTGATTGATTTCCTGGAGGCCAATGAAATTCAGCGACCTGTCACCATTCGGACCAATACACTGAAGACAAGGAGGAGGGACTTGGCTCAGGTAACAAATCTATTTCAAGTTGGATCAAATAAAGGTGCCCCAAATCAACCCCTACCCCCTAGGCATTTGTGTATCTCTGAAAGGATTAAGACTAAGGGTCAGTTTGGAATTGACCAAAGGATAATTGGATGCTATTAGTAATGGCTGTTCCTCTGCCAGACTGACCGAGTGACATGTATGTTGTTTGTCCCAGGCCCTGATCAACAGAGGGGTGAATTTGGATCCTCTGGGGAAGTGGTCTAAAGTGGGCCTGGTCATTTTTGACTCCTCGGTACCCATAGGTCAGTACCAGCACAGTCTAACCTTTTATATTTGTATGAAAGATTAGAATGTTAATTCTCTATTTACTACTGTTATCCTGCTTTCTGTGTGTTATGAGTAAGTATACATGAATGAATATGATGAGTGTATACCCTAGCTGTGTTTTCTTGTTCCCAGGTGCGACCCCAGAGTACCTAGCTGGTCACTACATGCTGCAGGGAGCCTCCAGCTTCCTGCCTGTCATGGCTCTCTCTCCACAGGAGGGGGAGACTGTGCTCGACATGAGCTCAGCTCCCGGGGGAAAGACAACCTATATGGGTGAGGATGTTAAAAATGAGAGTTGAATGACAATGATCACAATACTGTTTACTGCTGTTGGTCTCTATGATTAGCCTAACAATCAAGGGCAGCCTTTCTTGTGTTGCGACATGGGAGTTAGAATAGAAGAAAACATCATTTTGACATTTGGTTGTGCAGCAGCTGTTTTTCTCTTGCTATGTCAGTCAATAATCACGTTTCCATCCACAGTTTTTATGCGAGTAAAGTCATAATAATGTATAAAAATATATATTACTATAAATGCCGACATATAATTTGTTCGGTCGACATGGTGGGATCTTTTTGTCTGTAAAAATTAATTATGTGAGAAATGGCGGTAGAAACGTGACTCGGGAAACCATGCAATTTATTAGGCTACAGATGAAATAAGTTATGATGAACTTCACAGGGTAGTGAAAGTGCACGGTGAAGAACTTCATGCTCCTCTCCAATAAATATCATGGGTCTTGTTCTGGTGACATGATGATCGATGCACGACTGCCGTTTTGACAAATAAAAATATTCTCGCTCTCATCCATAAAAAACATAATGTAGACTAGCCTTCCCGCACTGCATCTGAGAGCGCACGTACCAAGACCAGAATAGGCACATTTACTGTGTAACGCAACAGTTTTTGTGACAAAACTATCAGCAGAGTTGAAAAGGTGATGGAAACTTTAGATATACATGAAAACTTAAGTGAAAAAGTACATTTTGTGTCCACTACGTCATCACGCAAGTCAGTTTAGTGAAACACCACTTGTGGGAAAATGTGCATTCTTTATGCAGATTTTTGAATATTTGCATGAAAATCTGTTGGCAATTGGATGGAAACCTAGTTACTGACAGTTACTTAATTGGCCATGTCAGCAAACACTTTTTAGATTGGTAAGTTAGTCTAGCCAGCTATCTAATCATGGCCGAATACTGACCGGGCATGTGCCCAAGGGCCCTGACCTCCAAGGGGCCCCCCATTGGTTTTGTTAGTCACTCTCACTCAGATATATTAAAATAGCGTAAGTCATGGCAAAGTGTGTAGAATTGCAGGAAATTAACTTTAAAACAAATGTTTTTCATGCGAGGTGGGGGAGCCCCCCCAACCATACAGTGGGGCAAAAAAGTATTTAGTCAGCCACCAATTGTGCAAGTTCTCCAGAATTAAAAAGATGAGAGGACGGTAATTTTCATCATAGGTACACTTCAACTATGACAGACAAAATGAGAGAAAAAAATCCAGAAAATCACATTGTAGGATTTTTAATGAATTTATTTGCAAATTATGGTGGAAAATAAGTATTTGGTCAATAACAAAAGTTTATCTCAATACTTTGTTATATACCCTTTGATGGCAATGACAGGTCAAACGTTTTCTGTAAGTCTTCACAAGGTTTTCACACACTGTTGCTGGTATTTTGGCCCATTCCTCCATGCAGATCTCCTCTAGAGCAGTGATGTTTTGGGGCTGTTGCTGGGCAACACGGACTTTCAACTCCCTCCAAAGATTTTCTATGGGATTGAGATCTGGAAACTGGCTAGGCCACTCCAGGACCTTAATGTTTCTTACGAAGCCATTCCTTCGTTGCCCGGGCGGTGTGTTTGGGATCATTGTCATGCTGAAAGACCCAGCCACGTTTCATCTTCAATGCCCTTGCTGATGGAAGGAGGTTTTCACTCAAAATCTCACGATACATGGCCCCATTCATTCTTTCCTTTACACGGATCAGTCGTCCTGGTCCCTTTGCAGAAAAACAGCCCCAAAGCATGATGTTTCCACCCCCATGCTTCACAGTAAGTATGGTGTTCTTTGGATGCAACTCAGCATTCTTTGTCCTCCAAACACGACGAGTTGAGTTTTTACCAAAAAGTTATATTTTGGTTTTCATCTGACCATATGACATTCTCCCAATCTTCTTCTGGATCATCCAAATGCTCTCTAGCAAACTTCAGACGGGCCTGGACATGTACTGGCTTAAGCAGGGGGACACGTCTGGCACTGCAGGATTTGAGTCCCTGGCGGCGTAGTGTGTTACTGACGGTAGGCTTTGTTACTTTGGTCCCAGCTCTCTGCAGGTCATTCACTAGGTCCCCCCGTGTGGTTCTGGGATTTTTGCTCACTGTTCTTGTGATCATTTTGACCCCACAGGGTGAGATCTTGCGTGGAGCCCCAGATCGAGGGAGATTATCAGTGGTCTTGTATGTCTTCCATTTCCTAATAATTGCTCCCACAGTTGATTTCTTCAAACCAAGCTGCTTACCTATTGCAGATTCAGTCTTCCCAGCCTGGTGCAGGACTACAATTTTGTTTCTGGTGTCCTTTGACAGCTCTTTGGTCTTGGCCATAGTGGCGTTTGGAGTGTGACTGTTTGAGGTTGTGTACCGGTGTCTTTTATACTGATAACAAGTTCAAACAGGTGCCATTAATACAGGTAACGAGTGGAGGACAGAGGAGCCTCTTAAAGAAGAAGTTACAGGTCTGTGAGAGCCAGAAATCTTGCTTGTTTGTAGGTGACCAAATACTTATTTTCCACCATAATTTGCAAATAAATTCATTAAAAATCCTCCAATGTGATATTCTGGATTTTTTTTCCCCTCATTTTGTCTGTCATAGTTGAAGTGTACCTATGATGAAAATTACAGGCCTCATCTTTTTAAGTGGGAGAACTTGCAAAATTGGTGGCTGACTAAATACTTTTTTGCCCCACTGTATCTCGCTTAGGGCCCTCAAAAGTGGCATGTTTTCATGTGCTTCGGTCCCAGGAAAACACTTAATTAATCATTTGGGCCCGATCCTAAAAAAAAAGATGAAGAACCCCTGATCTGGGGGCTTGACAGGCAAGACAAGTCTTTTTATTCGATTACTTATTTATTGTGTATATGTGTGTGTCCCACAGCCCAGTTGATGAGGAACACAGGAGTGATTGTGGCCAATGATGCCAGTGCTGACAGACTGAAGAGTGTGGTGGGCAACATCCACCGTCTGGGAGTCACCAACTCAATGATCTGTAACTACGACGGGAGGCAGTTCCCTAAGGTAGTGAGAGGTTCTTGCTCTACATGCAGTTTTTACATGTACTGTATGACACAATATAAGTATGTATGTTACACCCATTGATGGTATGTTAACCTGTTGGTTACTATATTTGCAGGTAATGGGTGGGTTTGACAGAGTGCTGCTTGATGCTCCCTGCTCAGGCACAGGAGTAATCTCCAAAGACCCTGCTGTGAAGACCAGTAAAGTGAGAAAAAACCTATTATACACTACACAGGCCATTAGATTTACACTAACCACTGGCCTTTAATTACAACTTCCTGTTCATGTCTTCCTAATCCTACGTCCTGTCTCTCAGGACGAGTCTGACATCCAGCGGTTGGCCCACCTGCAGAAGGAGCTCATCCTGGCGGCCATCGACTCGGTCAACGCTGAGTCTCCCTCTGGAGGCTATGTGGTGTACTGCACATGCTCTATCATGGTGGGTACACAGTGTCAAACTGATGACAAATAAACACAATCTAAATTGTGGGGCTTTACTTAAAGTGAATTGCAATGATTTATTGTATCGTAGACTTTTTGTTGTTGTTGGTGCATGTACAAAATGTCTGATGGTTAAATTCATTTGGACTAGAATAGCTGAAATTACATTATTGGCTTCATCACCAGGTGGAGGAGAACGAGTGGGTAGTGGACTATGCTCTCAAGAAAAGAAACGTCAAACTCGTCCAGACTGGACTGGACTTTGGCAAAGAAGGTTTCACCAGGTAAAGGGGTTATAAGAACACATTATTCACATTCATCCAGATATTTACCCGTACCCCCTAACCCTTTTCTCATGCAATATGAACAAATATATTTCCTCCATTTAGATTCAAAGAGAGACGATTCCATCCCTCTCTGAAACTCTCACGCCGGTTCTATCCTCATTCCCACAACATGGACGGTTTCTTTGTGGCCAAGCTGAAAAAGTTCTCCAACACGGTCCCAACCACAGCAGTTGACAAAGGTAAAGTAGATGTCATCTTGGATCTACTAAACCACAATGCTTCGTCCAGTGTCATGGTAACACCACTTGTGTTATGTAAAACTAACATCCTATTATTGTCACTATTCCAGACGGAGAAGAGGAAACCGAGCCATCTGAGGCAGTAGAGGTTACAGCTGATTCCTCTGATGAGGACGGGCCATCTAAAGCAGGGTCTAAGAACAAGTCCAAGAAGCAGAAGCCAGTCCCTGGCAAGCCAACTGTGTCACAGAAGGCCACAGCCAACGGGAAGCTAGCCAAAAGCATCGGCAAGAAAACAACAAACCCAAGCACCTTGAAGAAGAATGAGAAACCAACCGGGCCGAAAAAGGCAAAGATCGCTAAGATGGATGGTGGGACTGTGAAAGTGGACGGAGAGCTCAAGAAGTCCAACACAGTCAAAACAGAAGGGGAGACGACCAAAGAGTCAAAGGAAGGGAGCAGGTTTGAGAAAAAGGGCGATAAACAGAGGAAATCCCCCATGCAGAGCAAGAAGAGAATGGGGAAGAACAAATTCAATAAGTTGAAGAAGCTGCTGAAAAAAGAAGAGGTTGGACAATGAACATGTATAAAATGTTTATGAAAATGAAGACTGTAATTATTTTGCAGTTGTCGCTAGTCAGAGAGGTCTAATTGTCATAACAGATGAGTAATTTTCACAAGAGTTGAGCAGAGTATGTTAGGATAAATATTGCCTCCCTCCAGACTGAAAATCACTGCAGTAGGCTCTCCATCAAGGGCCCTGAGCCTCAGCCCCCTTTGGAGTAGGTAGATGATGTCCCTAACCACACAGATACTAGATCAGAAATGTTTCATGGCCCTCGTGGATGATTGGTTCTAGGTTAGGAATATGGTAATATGATCCTAGCTCTGTGGTTGAGGGCAATGTTCTAACTTCAACTCTCGTTAAACATCACAACTTCCCATTTTATTCCTTCCTTGCAATGTTATCTGTTTGGTTTAATTTCATTTTGTGTCTTTTGGTTAAATTGATATGTATTGTAAAGACTAATTCTTGAGACAATAAAATGTTTCAGGTTGTTTGACATATACCCCCATCTTCTGTTTATTTTTATATTACTGCAGTATTGTTGGCTGTGTATGACATCAAATATGTTATTAGATAGTTTTCATAAACAGTATGTTTAATCAATTACATTCAGTCTCTGACACTGTGCAAATACAATATCCGTATGCATTATCGATTGATAATAAAATACCAGTACTAAGATTAGATTTCGGATCAAACCAAAGAACTCGTCCTCGCCGGAAGTTGTGTTGTTTACGTTTTCCAAGATGGCGGCGGGAATGTATTTGGAACACTATTTAGACAGTGAGTGAATTTTCTATTATTTAAACAATTTAGAGAGGAGAATCTGCAAATGTTTTCGATAGTTTAGGTATCAATTTGAATTTCTCTGCATATTCATTCAATGCATTGCAAGAAGGAATGCTTTATTTTGAGAATTAGGCCGCTAGCTACCTAGCTAAGCCACACCAACGGTCGTTTTGCCTGCTAGGCAGTAGCCTAGCTTGAGTATCAGCACAAATTGAAGATACAAACTATTGGCATAACAAATGTATTTTTAGTGACTAGTCAAAAGTTGTTAATGATTGTTCATTTCGCATCACAGGCATAGAGAATCTGCCATTTGAGCTGCAGAGGAACTTCAATTTGATGAGGGACTTGGATCAACGTACGGAGGGTGAGAAATAACATTAACTACAACTGTTACCGACCAATTCACTACTCTGCAGAGTATGTGTGAACCATGTTTACAATGCATAATAAAGTAGCAGTCATTCCACCCACAAGTTGTGCATTTGAATTGCCCATTATGAATGTATGCAAATGAAATCTGTAGCCTCCATAACATTCATGTCCACGGTCCTCAACAATTTACCATTCAATGATCTGATAATCTTCAAACATCGTCAGGTCATATAGACCAAAAGCTGCACTAGAATTCTGTGAGGCGTCTTTACATAGCAGTACTTTGTTGAGCTTTTGAAGGGCACAGGCATGGGATTTCTTAGATCCATTCATACCTGTAAAAGCCCTAGATACACATACTTCATTAAAAAAATGCATGTTATGTGGAAGCAAGTGACATAGTAACACACATCACATAAGGCTGATATTCTCAGACCAGTGGCATCAATAAAATTGTTTATCCAAACTTCTCACTCAACCCATCTGTCTTTCTCTCAGATCTAAAGGGGCAGATAGACTCCCTGGCAAAGGATTACACATCCAATGCCAGGACCCTATCGTCTGAACAGAAGCTTACTATTCTGAGGCAGATCCAGCAATCGTACAGCAAAAGCAAGGAGTTTGGGGATGACAAAGTGCAGCTGGCCATGCAGACTTATGAGATGGTCAGTAGTAGTACTTTGGAGCTCTGTGCTTCCTTTGTGTTGGAGCCTGTGTGGGTCAGTCAAATGAATCTTAACGTGCAGTGGTTGTTCCCTAGGTGGACAAGCACATCCGGAGACTGGACACAGACCTGGCACGCTTTGAGGCCGACCTGAAGGAGAAGCAGATAGAGAGCACAGACTATGATTCCACCTCCAGTAAGGGAAAGAAAAGTACGTATTTGAAGTGTATGTGTGTACGTTCGGGTCTGTTTCTCATGAATGTTTGCCTTGTAGCATCTTGGCACAGTTCAAAATATCAAATCATTCCGAGAAAAAATTATGGTAAATGTATTGTCATTTTGGAGTCACTTTTATTGTAAATAAGAATATGTTTCTAAACACTCTACATTAATGTGGATGCTACCATGATTACGGATAGTCCTGAATAAATCGTGAATAAAGAGTGAAAGAGGCATAAATATCATACACCACCCCGTTATTGCAATGGTGAAAGGTTAGCATGTCTTGGCGGTATATTTGTGCGTCTAACTTTCTCACTAATCATTATTCACAATTCAGGATTATCCGTAATCATGGTAGCTTCGACCTTAATGTCGAGTGTTTAGAAACATGATATTCTTATTAACATTAAAAGTGACTCCAAAATGACAATGCATTATTTACCATTCATTTCTATTAGGCACAAAATATTCTGAAACAACCAAAACAATTAGCAAATACATCCAATAAGTTTGTAGTCACAAGCTTGATGTAATCGTTGCGTGCTAGGAATATGGGACCAATTACTAAACGTTTTACTATTTTAATACACATAAGTGAACTTGTTCCACAGCTTTTGGTCCCCTAAAATGGGGGTGACTATGTACAAAAAGTGTTGTAATTTATAAACAATTCACCCGATATGGACAAAAATACCCTCAAATGAAAGCTGACCGTCTGCACTTTAACCCCATAGTCATTGTATAATTAAAAATGTCACTTATCCAATACTTTTGGAGCTCACTATATATTTAAAGCTATGTTCTGATATTTCAGGTGAGTCCAGGGGGCTGAAAGAGAAGAAGGTGGCTAAAACTCGGTCTAAAGTGAAGAGCTCAGATGAAGATGGCAGTCCGAAGAGTGCACAGAAGAAAGTCAAACTTCTCCAGCCGTACGTTTGTTATTGTGCACTCTATCACTTCCTTCCTTGAAGGGGGTGTCGTTCATTGGCCTTAATTGTGTGTGTGTGTACTCATCCACCACTCTCTCTCATTGTCAGGGGGGAGTTCACTGCTCCAGCTGCTAATTTTGGGAACGTGCATCCCTCTGACGTGCTGGACATGCCAGTGGACCCCAATGAGCCCACCTACTGCCTGTGTCACCAGGTGTCCTATGGAGAGATGATTGGCTGTGACAACACAGACGTGAGTTTCCCCAGAAACCTCCCCAGTGTGTGCACTGACCTGACCTATATTGTTGTGTTGATCATGGGTCTTGAAAGCTACAGTGTGTACAGACTTCATCAAACTCCTGTGTTGATTGTTTTTGCAGTGTTCCATCGAGTGGTTCCACTTTGCCTGCGTGGGCCTGACGACAAAACCAAGAGGGAAATGGTGAGGGAATCAGCCAACCTACACAGACTAACCATACATACTACACTCACTGGCCAGTTTATTAGATACACACATCTAGTACAGGGTCAGACCACCCTTTGCCTCTAGAACAGCCTGAATTCTTTGGGGCATGGATTCTACAAGTCAGAAACATTCCACAGGGATGTTTGTCCATGCTTTGTCCAATGGCATCAAGCAGTTGCTGCAGATTGGACAGCGGTACGCAGTTGACACCAGGCAGGATGGGTCCATGGACTTACGCTGCTTATACTAAATCCTGACTCTGCCATCAGCATGACGCAACAGGAACCGGGATTCGTTGGACCAGGTGATGTTTTTCCACTCCTCAATTGTCCGGTGTTGGTGATCACGTGCCCACTGAAGCCGCTCTTCTTGTTTTTAGCTGATAGGAGTGGAACCCGGTGTGGTCGTCTGCTGTAATAGCCAATTCGTGACAAGGATCGATAAGTTCTGCATTCCTACATTAAATACCGTTTTGCCAATTTTAACGTTCAATCAAACAGTAACTGAATGCCTGTTTTATATAGCAAGCCACGGCCACGTGACTCACTGTCTGTAGGCGCGATCCATTTTTATGAACAGGGTGGTGTACCTGATAAACTGGCCGGTGAGTGTGTATCTTACATAACGGAAATAATGATGGGATTTTAAGGTTTACAACTGAGTATTTCCTTTTTTCTAACTCTGCAGGTATTGTCCACGCTGCTCTCAAGACAGAAAGAGAAAGTAAGCCCCTAAGGTAGAGGGGCCAACCGATTGTAGAGTCAGGATTACTACGTTAGTAGTGAAGAGAAAGTAACATGACAGTTTCTGTCCCCAGGATAGTATTACATTGTTTATCGGTCTTCTAGCATAGAACAATTGGTGCTTTCTTTTTTTGTTTACTTGATTTTTCTGTCATGGTTTAATGCAGTGTGAAGGAGATATGTGGTTACAGATGTATTTAAAAATGTTTCAAAGGTTATGAGAGTTGATAGGTACGAGAGTTGCTTTGTGTTTTTTTTTTTTTTATGTTTAATTTTTTTTTGTAACTGAACAATAAACACTACAATTTGACAGTTAGTGTCCATAATACTGTACTATGCGTCTGACTACATGTGATTGACTGGAGTGAAGTGGATTGACCATCGAGAACTGTTGTGCTTTCAAGTTTGTTACATCATTTTCGATTATATTGTGTGCGCTCTAAAAAGCGTATTTTAGCCTGACAGAGTGAGTGGGGAAATGTTAATTTAAGACATTAGCGCTTTTATCTGTGTGGTAGTTAGTTGATTGAACTACATTTTACTTTTTACATTTTCAAAATGAAAGATCTGGTTAAGAGAGAATACATTTCATAAGGGAAATATCGATACTGTAGCTGACACCTGGGTACATGTGAGGAAATTTGTATTTTCAGTTTGAATACAGTTACTACCTCATGAGTCTTGTCCTTTTTGTCCTTTATCATGTAGATTGGTTCTGAACAGCATAGCTACAATTGTATGTTGCATGAGGTTATCAGAATTACTGTACTTGATATTGCAATATTTGAGTTTGCAGTAATATAGTATCAATAATATTGTTGCGTCCGTTAACCGCAGACAGATGGCGTAGTTTGTTCACGGAAGAGGGCCAGTGGGAGGCGGGGAGCGATGCCGATGACGTAGTCCTTTGGCGCGCTGCTGTTAAAAATTCAAAACCCTTCCGCAAAAACCGTTGAGAGTAGTACCGTGCTGTTTCAATCTGGTCTACAGTTTCGAAAGATCCTAAATTGTGGCTAAGAGCGCTACAAAACATATTGGTAAGTGTGTTGTACTTGGTTAACGTTACTTATGTCTGGACTTTTTCTTAGTTGTGAAATATAACTAGTTGACTAAAAACAACGTTAAATACTGTAGCTATCTTAAAATAAATTAACGTAGCTAGCTAAAGTTATCTTGTGGCTAACTAAGGTAGCTAACTAACTAGTTCGCGAATAAATCGAAACAAACACGTAACTAATAACTAGCTTTCTTTTGACCAAGTTAACTTAGTTAATACATTTGTGTGATTGGGTCGTTTATAACTACATGGAATTTACTTAGCTTACTATAATTAACGATACCTAGAATGTCAAACACTCGGCTTACACAAGTTGTTTTTTCGTGTACAGTGATGTCGTGGGACTTCTTTGTGCCTGTGTGCGTGGGTGACCTGGTGAAGACTGGGGGCATTAACCAGTACGTGGTTCAGGATGTCGTCTCCCCTAAACAACTTCCCTCCCATCTCAACAGTAAATATCCCAGAGTTTGTTACAGAATTATAATTGTTAGAATATTGTCCTCCTGAAATCTGACCAAGCAACTCAACTCCTTTACTATTCTATATATTTTCCAGGTTTCAAGGCTGCACTGAGAAGCCAGGGTCCATTGTGCATCCTGGAACACTTCGACACGGGTTACACTGTGCTGCAGTGAGTAGCTACATTTACCCAAATTATTGTATTTTTATTTCTTAAACCTACGACAACTATGATGTAATTTCTCGAATTGACTCATGTTGCATATTATTGTATGTCACAGGCATTGTCATAAAGTGGACATGAGTGTGAAAGAGGACACCCTGGAGTTACTCATACAAGGTCAGTGTTTGTGATGGTGTGTGTTGAAATGTCATTCAACTTATACACATGATGGCATACCTGTGCCTGCTAGTGCTCACTATTCAGCCGAAGTCCTCATCCGTATTTCATTGCGTTCTCTATTAGTGGTGAGTGGCCTGTCCGTCTCCCTGCCCTCCCTCCTCCTCAATGCCTCACTCTCCGCACCGGACCGCAAGGAGCAGCTCAATGCTGTCAAAATGAGTGTGTTCCTCCTCTGCAAGCTCACAGAAATCCTGGAGAGTGACTCTTACAGGCAGAGTATCGTCACTGCACCCAGTAAGGTAGGTCATTCTCCAAACAGTCACATTTGATTATGTAGTCTCATAGCATGCTATAGTAATTTAATACATGCACTAATGCCCAGTGATGAGATCATGGCAAGTATGAGCCAATCAGGCTGAGAGTGTGTGCTCCTTCCTCCTGATTGGTGGGTAATCTTGGCAGAGTGGTGAAGATTGGCTGCTCTGCTGTAAGGGCCCACCTACAGTAAACTAGCAGTCCTCCTCATCCTCTGCCCATCCCAGAGACATGGGAGAAGGCAGGACGGAGGCTGCTGAAAGTCTTTGTGTGAGTGTGAGAATATGTTTCAGTTGGCAAGGAGACACAACTCTTCGTTGATAGCCTTTGCTATGGCTATGACATTTTTCTTTGGTAATCTGAGGGCATTCAAAAACCACCTTTGTGACTGCTATGCATAGTGGCCCCATAAACAAGGAGTCACTCTAACTGCATAAGGATATTGTAACTGCATAAGGATAGTACAGTATAGTCATTCTAGAATCTCAACCCTCCTTAGTTCTGTACTGTGTTGACAGTTTGAAGTGAACTTTCTTTCTGTTGACTCCCTCAGGGCAGTAAGAAGGGGAAGGTTGCAGGAGAAGGTTTACTACAGTGGGACTCTGAGAGGGAGACGGTGCTGCAGGCTCTAACCCAGCTCCTTCAGCTGGACATCCGCTCCCTCTGGAGCCTCTCTTTGGTCGAGGAGGAGTTCATCAGGTGAGAGGGCCAGACTGTGGATGAGTGTGTGGGGCTGGAGGAAACATGGGTTTGTGGGGTTTCACTCTAGGTAGAGAACATAGTGAGCGATGAGCAGCAGTCTATATGACTTACAGTATTCTTGTGTGTCCTCAGCTGTGTGACATGCTGCTGCTATAAGCTCCTGGAGAACCCAACCATCAGCCACGTAAAGAACAAGCCCACCAGAGACGCCATCATTCACCTGCTGGGGGTGCAGGTCAAGAAATACAACCACCTCCTGGGTCAGTAACTCAACACCCCCAAATCACTGTTTTTAGACAGCTCCATAGAACCTATACTGATGCATTTGAATATTACTGCGCCACTGCCTTTTTATTAGTGGTATGGTGTTCAAGTGAAGCATTGTACTGATGTCCTCTCTCGCTCTCTCCATCCACAGGTGCCAGTGTGAAGGTGATCCAGCTGCTGCAGCACTTTGATCAGCTGTCGTCAGTGTGTGCCCAGGCTGTGTCTGTGTGGAGCACTGAGTATGGAGTCAAGGCTATTGTAGGAGAGGTCATGAGGTCAGTCGAAGAGATTACTTTTTGTATTGGTGTATCATTTTCCGCTAGAATGTCTTAAGGTCCTCGTGTCATGTCCTTTTTGTCCCGAGAGAAACATATTAGCGACTTGAGTTGGAATGTGTATGACGTCTCTGTTCTGATGCCCTGTTTTCTATACTGAACCTCCTCTCTCAGAGAGATCGGTCAGAAGTCTAGTGAGGAGCTGGCCAGAGAGGGGTCAGGGGTCAAGGCCTTCTCCAGCTTCCTGTCTGAACTGGGCACCCTGGTCCCCGACACCATGATCCCCAACATCAGTGTGTTACTCACACACCTGGAGGGCGAGGTAACTCATACACCATGATCCCCAACATCAATGTGTTCTCACACACCTGGAGGGTGAGGTATCTCATACACCATGATCCCCAACATCAATGTGTTACTCACACACCTGGAGGGTGAGGTAACTCATACACCATGATCCCCAACATCAATGTGTTACTCACACACCTGGAGGGTGAGGTAACTCATACACCGTTATCCCCAACATCAATGTGTTACTCACACACCTGGAGGGTGAGGTATCTCATACACCATGATCCCCAACATCAATGTGTTACTCACACACCTGGAGGGTGAGGTAACTCATACACCATTATCCCCAACATGAGGTTTTATAGTACTACTTTTTCCCTTGAAATTGTGCTTCCTTTGATCAATCATCATGTCCTTAATAACTTGTCATTACTGAATGTTCAAACCTTCTCTGTGCCTGCAGAGCCCTAGTTTGCGTGTGGCAGTGTGTGAAGTGTTGGGAGAGGTTCTGGTCAGGGTCCTGAGTGGAGATGCACTGGATGAGTCTGGCAGAGCTGACAGGGACCGCTTCATGGACACACTGCAGGAGCACCTCCATGACACACACTCCTACGTCAGGGCCCGAGTGCTGCAGGTCTACACACGCATCGTCAACAGCAAGGTGCGAGTTTGTGTGCTTACATCTCTAAAAGGGTATCCCAAACAACTATGTTGATGTATGAAGCAATTCCGGATGCTACTTGCACTGTTATGAAACTGCAGTATTATGTATTCACTAATGCCCAGTGATGAGATCATGGCAAATATGAGCCAATCATGCTGAGAGATTGTTCTCCTTCCTGCTGATTGGTGGGTAATCTTGGCAGTGTGGTGAAGATTGGCTGCTCTGCTGTAAGGGCCCACCTACAGTAAACTAGCAGTCCTCCTCATCCTCTGCCCATCCCAGAGACATGGGAGAAGGCAGGACGGAGGCTGCTGAAAGTCTTTGTGAGTGTGAGAATATGTTTCAGTTGGCAAGGAGACACAACTCTTCGTTGATAGCCTTTGCTATGGCTATGACATTTTTCTTTGGTAATCTGAGGGCATTCAGAAATCTTAGTGACAGCTATGCAGTGGCCTCAACATTCAGTCACTAATGCCCTGTGCTGGTTTGAGTTTGAAGTGAATTGTCCCTCAACATCAAATCCCCATTTGATTGTCAATCTCTCAAGCCCGCAGAAATTATTTGAATTATTTTATTTACAGCAAAAACCTGACTATTCCGTTTTTGAAGGAAAGGAGACAAGGAGAGAATCACTTCCGCTGCGATTACTGAGCGTTCCTCTAATGTCCTCTGTGTGATTTCTACCCCCCCCCCCCCCAGGCTCTGCCCCTGAACAGGTACAGTGAAGTGATGGGGTTGGCAGTGGGAAGGCTGATGGACAAATCCATCAATGTGGTCAAGAGTGCCATCCAGCTACTGGCTGCCTTCATAGCACACAACCCCTACAGCTGCAAGGTGTGTGCGCACACACTCGAACAACCACTACTGTGAAGCACACACACAACAGTGTCTTACAATTGTTTTTCATCTGTAGTTGAGCAGTGCTGACCTGAAGAAACCCCTGGAGAAGGAGACGGATAAACTCCGCGAGCTTAGAGAGAGACTGCAGGAAAACGCACCTGGTAAATTATACACACCACCTTATATTTATCTTTTATATAATGCCCAGTGATGAGACCAAGGTGAATGTAAGCCAACTGAAAGAGGGTTGGGATCTCTCGTCTCGATTGGCCGGTAATCTTGGCAGTGTAGCAGAGATTGGCTGCTCTGCTGTAAGGGCCGGCCTACAGTGACTTGTCCCCACCCACATTTTTCTCCCGTTAAAGAAACACGGTAGAGAATAGTGGGAGGGTGGTGACAGTGTGACTGACGTGTGTTTGTCTGTCTGTGTCTGTATGTGTGAGGCAGGGAGAACCCCACCTCTCCTCAATATTCAGTTGGTCATGAGCGCTCTTTGTTAATCTGAGGGCTTTGTAACAATAGAAATAGAATCCATTCATTCTGAACTCCTCTACCTCATCTTCTGCCTCTTGTCCAAACTATATTTATCATTAAAGGGAAACTCCACTCAAGTTATTTTTATTTAATTTTTTCATTAATCCCCTGATACAGTCCCAAAAATGTTTTGCATGTCAGCGGTCAAGTTTTCAAGATATTGGGCTTTCGAGAAACCTGATGCAAAATGATTTTAGTGTTGATTTCCCATTTAACCATATTCCTTTGGGCTCTCCGTCCAGTGGCAGTGATCAAGGCCTCCGAACTGTGGGCCGCTATGGAGCCTGAGCTGCTCTTCACCGTCAGAGCCGAGCTGGAGCCCACCAGTGAGGGAGAGGGGGAACAGCAGGAGAGGGAGGAGGACGAGGCTGGAGAGGAGGACGACAGGGCCACCGCCGTACAGATCGCCCAGTTCCTCCGCGTCAACAAATACCGGTAAAGTGAAACAATATCTAAATACCGGGCCCAGTTTTTCAAAGGTCATCTATCTGGATTTCGCCTATTGGATAGGACTAATTGCATAGAAATGAAATGGTGGGGGCTCGTTCTATTCATTCTATTTCTATCCATTTAATCCGATCCTATAGGCAAAATCAAATACATTTTGAAACACTGCCCAGGTGACTAGATTTGTAAAAAATCAGGATCAATTGTTTATAGAATTGAGATAACAATTGGCATTCCAAGCTGAACTCCACTGTCATCACATAATAACTGATTGCTGTTTGTGTATCAGGAATGCAGTGCGTCTGTGTGTGCGAGCCCACAGCCTGTTCCCAGAGTCTGAGATGTTCTCGTCTCTGACCACTCTCACCGCCGAGACTCTCTTGGACACACTGGCCCTGCTCTTCAAAGGTACTGAACTCTGTCCGTCAATCACATCACGAAGCACGTGTATTGGTTAAGTGTAGGAGATAGAAAGGGAGGGGGGAAAGTTAGCATTCTGAAAATGTTTGGTCATTTAGTGAATGCTCTTATCTAGAACCGACTTACAATAAGTGAATTTTGAAAGAACCTCATAATACAAGTCTATTAAGTGAACTATTCAGAACTAACCAGCACTCTACTAAAAGAGTCATATTCACTCAATCAAAACACTTTCATATGGATTAAACAAATGATTCAGTAGCAAGCCTTCAAAAACAAGTGGTGAAATCAGTGCTAGAATAAGAGTGTGATATAACCAATCAAAATGTAATTAAGGTCAATCTAGTGCTGTTTGCTTTCAGCAGTGTAGGTGTAGTTCTAGATGACAGCATTACTGATGGAGTGGGTGATAAGGTTTTCTACTGGTGAATCACCCAAGCCTAGCTCTAACACCTGAGAACTAACACTGGTCCTCATTTTAGACCACTATTTAGTTAAATCATGTGGACTGGAACAAATGTGTGCTCGCGCTGGCAGGAGTTAAGATGTTCACATCTGCTCTCAGGAGAACATTTTTATAATCTGACCTCTCTGTTCCTCCCCAGGTCCTGACCAGGACACCTCTGAGATCAGAGAGGACCTGCCTTCCACCCCCCAGAAGGAGGGAGCAGGGGATGGAGGGAAGGAAGGGGTGGAGGAGAGCGAGCTGAAGAAACAGGAGATGCTGTTGCAGTATCTGAGAGACACTGAGAGCTTTGCCCTGCAGGTGGAGAGAGCCATCGCTGTCATCAACACCATGCTCTACTGGAAGACTACCTCAGGTACAAACACACCTCATCTTACCTACACCTGCATTACCATACCTTCATCACCTGCACAGTCAACATCTTACACCAATGACTCCATGCATGTATTCTGAGACAATGTAATATGTGGGGTATTGAGGAATGAATGTGTCTCAGTGGTCCAGGAGGCGGTGCAGTTCTGTGTGACAGTATGCGAGTTCAGTGTGGCGAACTCTCTGACTGGTGTGAGGAAGATGCTGCCTCTGGTCTGGTCTACTGACGCTGCCATTAAAGATGCTGTGGTGCAGGCCTACAGACGCCTCTACCTCAACCCCCAGGGAGATAACACCAGGTACGCTGTCACACCTTCAAACTGTTGCCACAGGCACTTTCTATCGACCCCCTCAGGTCCCTCGATCCCACTACCAATTTCAGATGGTTAAGTTACTTTTGAAATGGTAATTTCTTCCCATGTGAAATTGCGAAGCGGTGCTAGTGACATTATAATGATATTGAGAGTAAAGGGAACTCTGTCTTGTCTGCTGAAATAGCTATAATGGGAACCTGCAATCTTCATTCCAGCACCTCAGCCATTCCCCCCAAGCGGTTTCAACTCTCCGGCTGCGTTTATAGACATGCAATCCCATTCTGATCTTGTTTTCACTAATTGGTCTTTTGACCGATCGCATCAGCTCAGAAATGATGTGAAAAAATGTGTGATTGGTCAAAAGACCAATTGGTGCCAAAATATATATATCAGAATTGGGCTGCCTGTGTGAACACACCATTTATTACATTTTCTGCTGTGAATTTGTTAATCTTGCTCCCACCAGCACATTGCTGCTGAAAGAGATGCAGACTCAAGGTAGAACTTCAGCAACCTCCAATGGGCTATGCTCTGGTGCCTGACTCTCTCTCCCTCTCTCAGGGCTAAAGCTCAGACTCTAGTGGACAGTCTGTCTGAACTGATGGTGGATGCCTCTCTGGGGACAATCCAGTGTCTGGAGGAGATAGTGAGTTTCTCTTATTACCATCTTTTATTATCAATCCTGTCATCAATACTACCCAGTGATTGTTAGCCTTTACTCTTTACTGATTACTCTCTAGCCATCCTGTCATCAATACTACCCAGTGATTGTTAGCCTTTACTCTTTACTGATTACTCTCTAGCCATCCTGTCATCAATACTACCCAGTGATTGTTAGCCTTTACTCTTCACTGATTACTCTCTAGCCATCCTGTCTTCAATTATTAACCCTGTTCTCTCTCTCGTCTAATCTGTTCCAACCCCTTCTCTCATGTCGTCCCAGGTCCAGGAGTTTTTTGGTGGTGGCAGCAGCCTGCAGTCCACGGTAGTGCAGGTTCTGTGGGAGAGGTTCACTGGCAAACGAGAGACCTCCAGCCTGCACAGACGAGCAGCAGTACTGCTTCTGGGAATGGCTGCACGGTAAGGCCCTCACACAAACACAAGTTCTAACTTCACACCTCTGTCTTTAAGTCCCCTTTGACTTCTTGCCCAATGATGAGACCAAGGCGAATGCGAGCCAACTGAATGAGAGAGTTGGGTTCTACCTTGTCTTGATTGGCCGGTAATCTTGGCAGTGTAGCGGAGATTGGCTGCTCTGCTGTAAGGGCCGGCCTACAGTGACTTGTCCCCACCCACATGTTTCTCCCGTTAAAGAAACACGGTAGAGAATAGTGGGAGGGTGCTGACAGTGTGACTGATGTGTGTTTGTCTGTGTCTGTATGTGTGAGGCAGGGAGAACCCCACCTCTCCTCAATATTCAGTTGTCCATGAGCGCTCTTCTTTGGTAATCTGAGGGCTTCTACACCTGTATGTGTCTTTCGGAGGGGTTGGGTTAAAAGTGGAAGTAAAATTTCAGTTGGACCTTGTGGCCATTTGACTAATACATTAATCTTAATCTCTTGATCTTTGTTTAATATGAGACTCTGGTCCAAGTCCAGTTTTGCAGTTAACCTCCCAATGACAATGTTCCATTATTGACGTATGGTAAACTGTTCCTAGGTCTGCACCTATTGGCAACTCCTACCTTTGGCGCTTGGCTTTCTCAACAGTCTGGCGTTGGTTAATTTGTCCACTAAACCTCATTAAGGCGCCTGCATGCTTCCTATCCGTAGCACTTCAGAAGACGTGCATATATTATTACATCTTGTGACATGTTTATTTTAGACTTCACTGAGGTTTTTTCAGTTCGGGGGCAACAAGTCTACTCCCCTTTGTCGATGATTGGTCAACAGTAGAGATTCTTCAATAGTCTGTCATTCAGCGAGAGACGACTTGTTTTCATGCAAGTTTTTTCATTGAGAAATACTCCCGAAAACATCTTAGATGCAAAAACAAAAAAAGGATATCCTCAGCATAAACGTGAACTCAGAAAATCGGTCATTCATTTTTATCTTAGATTAATTCAGACTATTTTGAGGAAGTGTACTGGCTACGCTGTCTCAAAATGGACAAACAGTACTATTGACTCTTTTTTTTCTGTCCAAGTGAATGTCTTTTAAGAGAGTATGCAAGCATACTCATTTGGCTAGCCGAAACGAAGCATGCTGGCGCCTTTATAGTCTCTGAATAGGAGCACAGCAGAGTACACAGACTTCTCTCAATTGAGTCTAAGTCACGACCACACACATCTGGGCTCACCGCCAGGGTTTTCAATGAAGAACAAGCGTTTTAAACAGGCATTCGGTCTCCTTCAAAGACAGCCACTGCCGGTGGGGGGGAGAGGGGGACTATCTGCAGTCCACCCACACTGTAATGGACAATACCGGGCCTCATCTCTTTCCATAACCTGTTTAATCCTGTCCTCACTTCCTCTAACCCTCCCTCCCACACACAATCCCCCATAGACTGGGACTGTGTGTGTTCTGCGGAGGGCCGAGCACCGATGAGATGATTAATTAATCTGGCGCCTGGGCATAATTTAAATGCCGTAGCCTACTACTCTGTTGTGTGTAGACATGGCAGTATGTACATTTACTGCTAAGAACATAATTTGTGCACCACACACTAAAGTTGCTGTGTGTAATAGCATGTTTGTATGCGTGTTCTTGTATCAGATTAGATGTGGCATTTTAGATTATTCAGTGTGTAGCCTAATGTAATTGTGTATTTCTCTGTGTAGAGCGGAGAGGGAGGTGGTCCTCAGTAACCTGGACACTCTGTGCTCTGTGGCTCTGGGAGAGAAGTTGACTGAAGACTTCCTACTGGCCAGAGACTCTGTTATCACCATCTGTAACATCACTGACCATGTCAGGGTAAGACCCCTCATGTAGTTTGCCGGCCTAGACTTTCTAGAGGTCTAGGGCTGTCCCAGACAACAAAAACTATCTTGGTCGACCAAAAGTCGCATGTTCTTTCAACCAATCGATTGGTTGAAATTTAAAGTAGTGTCTTTATATATATATATATATATTACACACCCCCACACCCAATGTGTTTGAATAAAATGAACTAGACTGAACAAAAATATAAACAACATGTAAAGTGTTGGTCCCATTTTTCATGAGCTGAAATAAAAGATCCCAGAAATTTCCCATATGCAAAAAAAAAAAAAGCTTATTTTGAGGAAGCGCGCAATTGGCATGCTGAATGCAGAAATGTCCACCAGAGCTGTTTTGAATGTTAATTTCTCTACCATAAGCCGCCTCCAACATTGTTTTAGAGAATTTGGCAGTACATCCAACCGGCCTCACACCTGCAGACCACATGTTATCACGCCAGCCCAGGACCTCCACATCCAGCTTCTTTACCTGTGAGATTGTCTGAGGGGGAGGCTGTATGCTGAGCAGTATTTCTGTTTTTAATTGTGTGGGGAAATGTATTCTGATTGGCTGGGCCTGGCTCCGTAGTGTGTGGACCCATGCCCACCCACCATGGCTGCGCCTCTGCCCAGTCCTATTAGATTTCAATATTTTCTGCCTGTTTGGAACCGTGTAAACAACTCTGGTATTACTTACAATTTAGTCTGTTCTAACAAAAATCTAAATTTATTACAGCAAAGATTAAAAACATACACATTTGTGAAGTTGCTTTATCTGACATTCTGTGGTTGTGAGAGTCTTGGTGCTCACGGAATCAGTAGGCTATTAAACACTCAAACAGGATCCGTTTTATTTCTGTAGAAATTGATTTATAAAGTCAGGCACGATTTAACAGTTATGCTATGGATTATATATCTAAGTTTGTTTCCTCTAGTTTCTTAGACAATTAAGGCAAGGGCTATTTTCTCGTCTCCTTACTCTGTTCACAACAACAATATGCTGGTTAACTTTGCTATTATGCACATAGCAACATAAAGGGGAAGGCGCCAATTCAACGGCGCACTGAAGATTACGTTTCAGAACCGCGGACAGCGCATTCTCCCGCTATCCATCGCTTGAGAAACTGCATTTGTTATAAAATATATTTATTACCATTGCACCATTTTCTTACAAAATATAACCGCTTACAAGTTCAGTAGCTCATGTCTTAGAGTGATGAACTGTGCCATCCCCGTGGCATCTGCAATGGATTAGTCCACTGAGACAGGTGGGAATCAGACAGGAGTCTTGTGCACCATGAAAATAATATTTTTGAAACTGCTTGACAAAAGAAATCTCGGTCGACCAACAGCCTGAACTAAACAATCTACCAGGTGACTAAATGGGGTCAGCCCTATAGAGGTTTGAAGTGTGTAAAGTGATTGAGTTGAATTGTACCCCCCAGCAATGCAAAGGAGCTCCATTCAGACTGCCTCAGGACAACCAGCTCTTTACCTGCCTCACACAGGCCATCGCTGAAGGTGTGTACACACACTATCTCTTGAGTGGGAGAATGTAGTGTCTCTGCCCCTGACCTTCTCTTAACTAACTGTCTGTCTGGTCCCGCCCCAGGTGTGGTGATGGCGGACCCTCACTGGCAGAGCTTCATGGAGCAGGCTGTACGTCTGCTGTACTTCCTGTCCGAGTCCCCAGACCAGCTCTGCTCCCGCCTCCTCCAGCGCTGCTCTCGCCTGCTATTGGACCAGATCGCGGAGGGCGGGGAGATGTTAGCAAACAAGGATGTCAGCCAGTTGCCGGGTGCATCTCAGGACCCTGAGGAGCAGGGAGAACAAGGTGCGAGAGAGTGGATATTTATTTAAAAAGTTGGTGCACTCTGGTAAAACTTCTGTAGTATGAATAGATGACATTCTCCAGTTGTCTGGTGCTCTTTCACTGTGCCTAGTTGTTGAAACTCTGCCAGTGTGGTAGTGTATTATGATGACCAGTATCTTGTATAGGTACTTTATGGTCAGTATGGTGTTATAGTGATGTGTGTCCCTGTCCCTCTAGTCCCTGCGGTGAGCTGCGTGTCCCTGGCCCAGCTGCTGTCTCTGTGTGGCTGCGTGGCGTTCTGGCAGGTGTCCCACCTGGAGCGCAGCGTCAGCTCTGAGCTGCGGAGGAGGAGAGGAGAGACAGAAGAGAGGGAGGAGAAGGCGAAGGTACCCTCCCGTAAGGCCAAGGTCAGTCTGGACATGGAATGGGAACACAATGTTTATGATGTCCAGTATTTTTAGGCAATCCAAACCAATGATGCAATAATTCACATAATGGTCAATCGTGAGATTAGGATACTACAAACCTAGTGGTAATGAGACTGCTGGGTTTATACACATGTTCTGTGTTTAAGAAGCTTTTACTATACGTGTAAAATTGATTCTCATTGCATTTCATAAACCAAATGTTATCAGAACAGGATGTTGATTAGTAAAGAGGCCATGTGAGTAGGATTGTCTTGCCAATCAGTGACTTTTCTCCCTGGGAAACACTTGATGAGTTTAATTTTGGTCACGCAACACGGTGATTGACAGGTCTTGATGATTCTTCCCATCAGGGGTCTAAGAACAACAGCTATCTTCTTCCTAATTACTCGTTTAGATTAAATCGCTGTAACTTTCCAGTAGACCAGACATGAACAAGGAGTTCTTAATCAACTGTCATGATCCATGTTTCCCACAGCAAGCGGCCAATGACAGTTCTGTGGAGGAAGAACTTGGGTTGATGGGTGCTTCTGCTGAGGACACCGAGGCTGAGCTGATCAGGAAGATCTGTGAGACTGAGCTGCTGGCTGGTAAAGGCATAACTTTTTCAAAACTATGTCATTTTTCCTGATGTGATTTAATTGCTTTGACAACCACATCTCTCCTCCCCCCAGAGGAGAACCTGTTGTGCTCGTTCCTGCCCCTGCTGGTGAGGGTGTGTAGTTCCCCAGGGAGATACTGCCACCCCCAGCTTACCACCGCTGCCTGCCTGGCCCTCTCACAGTACATGATGATCAGGTCAGACTACACCTCGGACTACATTGTTTTTCTATAATTTTCCTTTGTGTGGTATGGCTGTGGTGTGTGTCTCTGTCAACCTCTGTCCCCTCTCCTCTATCAGTCCGTCAGTGTGTGAGGAGCACATCCGTCTCCTGTTCACGGTGCTGGAGCGTTCCTCTCTGCCCGTCGTCAGGGCCAACGCCATCATCGGCCTGGGAGACCTCACCGTCCGCTTCCCCAACATCCTGGAGCCCTGGACCCAGAACCTCTATACCAGGTAATCCAAACACCTGGGCTCAGAACCTCTGTACCAGGTAATCCAAACACCTGGACCCAGAGACTCTGTACCATGTAACCCAAACACCTGGACCCAGAGACTCTGTACCAGGTAATCCAAACACCTGGACCCAGAGACTCTGTACCAGGTAATCCAAACACCTGGACCCAGAGACTCTACCAGGTAATCCAAACACCTGGACCCAGAGCCTCTGTACCAGGTAATCCAAACACCTGGACCCAGAGCCTCTGTACCAGGTGTGCACCCCCACAAGCCATTTTCATTCAGTGACTAAATATTAGCCAAGCAGCTAATATAACTTGTTTATAGTTTAGAATATGGAAGTAGCAAACAAGCTGATCTTTATTTAATTACCCAGCTGTGAGTACTATGGATTGTGTGGCTTTTTTAATTTAGGTAAACATGGCCATTAGATGAGGATGGCTGAGGGCTACAAGCTCGTTCCATGTCTGGTTGTCTGCTAATGTTGTTCCTTCACACGCTCCAGTCCTGCTGCTGCTGCAGTCTACTGAACCAGTTGATCGGAAAACTTATTTTCATATGTTCAGAACAGAAAAAAACAATAGTAAGCATTGTAAAATTCTGTCATGTCCTCCACTATCATTCTGACCTCTGATGTTGCTATTGCGCGACAGTACAGTGTACTGTGCTCTTCAGAACTCCAACCGCTCTTCTGGACTGTCAACCATGGTCTGCTCGCTCGTGCACTCTCAAATAAAATTTGAGCAGAAAGGCCTAGAACAACTTGAAGTTTCTGATTGTGTCCAGAACTACTTGTTGGTGGTATAATTATACAATGAGTAGATTGGAGGGAGAAGGGGGATACTTTCAGGTGATACCATAGGTTATACTCCGTAGGAAGGATGGGGACTTAATTGAAGAAAGCTTAATGATGATTGCTGGTTGTTCTTCCCACATTGAGATGCACTGAAGCCATACCCCTCCCCCATTTAAGTTTAATTACAATTCGTTATCTCTTCATTCCACTCGTTCTGTTTTTGTCTTTGTATAGTGCTAATTATGATGCTTGGTTATTCTTACATTTTATGTGTTTCAGGTGAATAGTGTTTTCCAGGCTTTTCACTATGAACACTAATCCTTAGGTTTTTCCTCATGGTAAGTGTTTTGTAGCAGTCAGTAATTGTCTCCCACACACCTCCATTGTGTTGGGTCTCCTCAAAGACAGAAAGCCCTCCCTGGGAGAGGACTGATAAGGGTATTAAACATGATTTTTACTCTAATGGTAATGCACTGTTTTACAGGCATAGTTAATTATACTGAAGCTGTGGCTTATGACCATCTACTGTATAGCAGACCACACACCCGGCGAGTCTGGTTCCTCTGCAAAACGTCCTAATCCACGGCTGGAGGAGAAGTTGCACGTTTTTTTTTCACCTGGCCTCAAATCCCTTCCCAGTGTATGCGGTTAATTCATTCCCCTGTTTAGAACAATGGAGCCCGGTGAGACCCTGCAGCCATTTTGTGTCAGAGCTCCCTCAGGGTAGAGGCCCTCTGTACCTCCCACACGTACATCTGAAATGACTGCATAGCAGAGGATTATGGTCAATGCCAGTCAGGGGTATTGGCATCGAAGCCTCCAGGTCCAATGTATGGCTGGTCGTATTTTCACCCAGGTAGTCGATTGCTTAATGTCATTGATTGGTCAGAGTCTCTTACATGGTATCCCAGCTGATGCTGATTAGAGCAGAAACCTGCATGCCATTTAAATAATATTGTTTCATCATATAACATGTCCCTGTCTCCCCTGCCTAGGCTGAGTGACGAGAACCCGGCGGTGAGGCAGACTGCGGTGACTGTTCTGACCCAGCTAGTGCTGAAGGACGTGCTCAAGGTCAAAGGTCAGGTCAGTGAGGTGGCTGTGCTGCTCATCGACCCCCAGACACACATCGCCAGCCTCGCACTCAACTTCTTCAACGAGCTCGCCTCCAAGGTACACAGTATTATTTCCAGGCATTTCTATTTAATTGGGATATACAGTGCCTTCGTGACGTATTCAGACCCTTGACTTTTTCGACATTTTGTTATGTTACAGCTGTTCATGTTTTAAGTATCCCTATACTTCTGTTATTACGGGGCTATCACCAGGTCAAGAGTGCGCCTGCGCAGGTGAGAAGTTGGTGGTTGGACCTAGCCTTGAGTGTAATGGCTACCTTGTAAGTGTGTTCATATAGTAGAGTCAACTTTGTTAAACTGGAACCTTGTCGTTGTGTCATTTCGAGTTAACAACAGCCTTATTTGATTTTTTTTTATCCAATCTACACACCATACTCCAAAAGCAAAGACAGTTTTTTAGACACCTTATTTACATAAGTATTCAGACCCTTTGCTATGAGACTTGAAATTGAGCTCAGGTGTGTCCTGTTTCCATTGATCAGCCTTGATGTTTCTACAACTTGATTGCAGTCCACCTGTGGTAAATTCAATTAATTGGACATGATTTGGAAAGACACACACCCGTCTACATAAGGTCCCACAGTTGTCAGAGCAAACACCAAGTCATGAGGTTGAAGGACTGGACTTGAACCCAATCGAACATCTCTGGAGAGACCTGAAAATAGCTGTGCAGCAACGCTCCCCATTCAACCTGACAGAGCTTGAGAGGATCTGCAGAGAAGAATGGGAGAAACTGCCCAAATACAGCTGTGCCAAGCTTGTAGCGTCATACCCCAATTTGTAAGTCGCTCTGGATAAGAGCGTCTGCTAAATGACTTAAATGTAAATGTAAATACCCAAGAAGACTCGAGGCTGTAATCGGTGCCAAAGGTGTTTCAACAAAGTAATGAGTAAAGGGTCTGAATACTTATGTAAATGTCATATTTCAGGTTTTTATTTTAAATAAATTAACAAACATTTCTAAACCTGTTTTTGCTTTGTCGTTTTGGGGTATTGTGTGTAGATTAGAAGGAGAAAAACAATTTAATCAAATTTAGAATAAGGCTGGAACGTAACAAAATGCTGAAAAAGTCAACGGGTCTGAATACTTTCCGAATGCACTGTAAATCTGAGTTAGTGTATTGGGGACCTTTTTACATAGACTGAGGGTAATGGATCCTCCAATGTTCTAAACCAGACAGTGGCGTCTCTTCTCCTCCCAGGACAATGCTATCTATAACCTTCTCCCAGACATCATCAGCAGACTGTCCGACCCAGAGAGAGCCATGAACGAGGAAGACTTCCACACCATCATGAAGTGAGTGGTGTCCACACTGAGCTGTGTGCCTCTTCTGCTCTCACTGTGTATATTGTGTTGTGATCAGTATAGTGTGTATCAGTATAGAGGGCTACTTAACCTGTGTGTCTGTCGCTCACTGTGTTCTCTCCCAGGCTTTACACACTGGATGACTTGGCATGCTGGAGTCACATTGTGACTCTGGTTTGAAACCTGTTGTGCTGAATAACATGGAAATGGGATGCTAATATGTGAGTGGTGTTTTAATGCCTTATTTTAATGTTTCCCTCTGTCTGTTTTCAGGCAGCTGTTTTCCTACATCACTAAGGAGAGACAGACTGAGTCTCTGGTGGAGAAGCTGTGTCAGCGCTTCAGGACCGCAAAGTGAGCAGCCCGTCTTCCCCTTGCATTTCCTTCCTTTCTCCTAACTTCTGTTCTCCCATTCCGTGTCATAACGGCTGGCATTAGTTCCTCTGTCTCAGGAGTATTCGAGGGTTGTCTGTTCAGCGAACTCGGGGCCAACTCTTTCCCTCTTTCTGGCTCATCATTCAAAGCACAGACCTCCATAGAAAGGGCATTTTAGATTAAGCCACAGACAGACAGTGAATCAGTGAGACCATGGGCGGAGAATGATTTCTTCAAATGTCAGGTCAGATTTCCTCTGTTCTTGAAAGACTATTTGTTGTAAGTGAATAATCAAATTTCCTCACTCCACCCCCCCCCCGCCCCCCAAATCTCTCTCCAGGACTGAGCGTCAGTGGTGTGACCTGGCCGTGTCTCTGTCTCTGCTGTCTATGTGTGAGCGAGGGCTGAAGAGGCTCCAGGAGTGTTGGGAGTGTTACAGTGACAAGCTGACTGAGACAGGAGTCTACCAGCCTCTCCTCTCCATCACTGCTAAGCTACGCCGAGGAGCCAAGCCACAGCTCAAGGTACAGATGATAGTGGTTGTATGTATTGACTGGCAGAATAGTTTTTCACAGCTGTTCAAACCACATAAGAAAGCCCTTAGCCCCCCCCCCCCCCCCCAATTCAGATATACATAACAATAAACTTGGGACAAGTGAGCGACTACGGACTATCCAGACTCTTTCTGACTATCCAGACTGATTTCTTGACTGTGCTCTAAATGAATACACATGCCAGGTCTTATTCTGATTCTTCTGTCTCTGTCCCCAGGTCCAGGTGGAGGAGTTTGAGAAGCGTCTGACGGCGGTCCACACCCGGGGGCTGGAGAACGTAGAGAGCTCTGAGATGGAGAAGAACCAGCCCGAGGGAGCTGGGCCCAGCCAGAACACCACTCACACGCCACTACCCAACAAGGGACGGGGTGGCAGGCCCAAGAGAGGTGAGCGCGCACACAAGTGTAGTGCCTTTTCTGGTAGACAGTGAATTTTTCCCTCCTGAATGTATTTATTTTTGCCAATTACATAGACTTTAGCTAATGTTCCATGATTTTCTTTCTCTCCCCTCAAAGGTCAAGCCAAGCCCTCTGTAGCCAGTCGCCATGACGATAGCTTTGTGACCCCTAAACCAACCCGGAAGTCCTCCAAGAAAGCTGTTATCACCTTCAGCAGTGACGAAGAGGAGGAGGAGGAAGAAGGTATCTGCACTTTCTAACAGTACAATCTGTTTTAGTCTGAGTGTTAGCAGTGCTTTTCAGTTAAAGTGATGGAAAGCATATAAACTGATTCATGCTCTCAGTAGATTGTTGGTGCTGGCTTCCCAGGATGGTGTCATGAAGTACATTTGAGCTCAGTGAATGAAGTGACATTTGTTTTAATCTTTGCAATTTCATAGCAATTACTGTTGGGAACAAATCTGGTTAGTTGTTGCTTGTCAAATTAACACATCAATGTTACTGATATTTGTTTTTTACCCAATCAGACGCTGTCATGGCAGAGAGTGAGACACCTAAGGTGACCACACCCATCGCCCGCACCTCTCGACGTGCCCGTCTCCGACACTGATCCCTCTCTTCCTCTGCTTTTAGTTTGTATGTCACATGTTCTGTTTTTGTCTTTTTAAGTCATGTTTTTTCATTTTTAAAATAACCTTTTATCTTTTAATGTTGCTCTAGTCAGTACTAAATACTTTGACTAAATACTAGTCTTTTAATAAATCTTTGGTGTGAACCACACAACCGCTGTCATCCGTGTGTGTTTGCAAGTGGAGTTAGATTTATGCCCTTGTCTTGCATTATGTGTGTTTGGTCAGTGAAATAGTGTGTGTTCAGGTTGGACTGTCCCAGCTTGGATAGACACGGTTGCTACCATTCTTACTCCTTTACTCTCTCCTCCATGCTCCTATTTCTGCCAGTTTGAAATATTCTGTAATCTCACCCATTGGAAGTTATTAAACCTGGTAACCTAAATCCTGAGACATGGCAATTCATTTTTGTCCTCTAGTGGACATTTAGATCTTCGTCTGTATCTGAGGCCATACAAGCCAGTTTATTAAGTCCTGTTTGAGAGGACATTGGGCTTTTCAAATATATCACGTGTTTATCATATTTACGATTTGATCACGAAAGAGGACAATTTTGCACTTACAATAAAATCCTTTTAAAAACTTTTCTTGGTAACATGCTTTTTCACCCCACACACATGTAAAAAAAAAAAATAATAATAATAATTTATATATATATATATATATAATAATAATAATAATAATAATAAAAAAATGTATCCTAAACTTTTTCCCCGGGTCTCACCTGGTATATGATGTGCCTGACACCTGAACAAAATGGTAGCATGTTATTTTACACTTATTTTAGACTTCTCTCCCTCTGACACGTGCTCCATCTCTGCCCCTCAATACCTCCTGATCTCTCCAAGGTCTTCCCCTCCCACACACCTCTTCCCTCCTGTTCCATGCTTTTTCTCTGCCTGTTACGTTCCTCGGTCGCTCTCCTCACTGACATCTTCATGTTGTACCTTCACCCCCCTCTTTTGTAGCTAATCTCTTCCCTCTACCTCCCACTCACTCTCTTTCCTTTTAAATGACACAGGAGTGAACTTCTGTTTTTGTGAATTATGTAAAGGGAAAAAACACCTTTTGACTTCAGACTAAATGTAAAGTTTGGGTTTATAAACTCTGCGTTGGCAGTCTGACAGACATTTTGTGTTGGATGAAGACTTGTGAGAAACTGAAGATGCATGAAAATAAACTACTTCCATTTCAGGGACTGGTGAGTGATGTTGGTGGCTGGTTTCTGTGGAGTGTGTCTAATCCAACGTCACTTTTTATTAGTAGTTCAATGGATTCCTGTCCAGTTTTTCCCTAGAGGTTCACAATTTCCTGAAATGGAACCCCTAGGGAAAACGAGGTCAACCCTGGAACACTTGGAGAGACGTTCATGCGGAGATAACCGAGAGTGGCCTCAACTGGTGTGACCTAGACAAACACCTGTACCAAGTGATATGGAAGATGTTTTTAGGAAACACGGGCTTGTCAAACTGCTTCATGATTTGTGTTCATTATACTGTAGAGGTATTACTGGAGAATGTTGCTGAATTCGCAAATACCTGCATATACCTTACACTACAACGGCCCTTTTGTGTTTTACAAAAATGGCTCTCCTACATGAGTGCGCTGGTATTACGGTTGATGTCCTTTCAGAATCACTGGAGGCCTATAGGTTTGCCACTGCGCAAACATATTGTCTATAATAGATATGAAGGCTTATAAAACATTCATGTTTCAAGAAAGGAGTGTATATATTTGGCCTGGAGAAGCAGCTCTATGTGCTGACTGAATGGAAGCTGATAATTATGAGTTTTTTACTCTGGTCTCGGGAAGAAATTACGGGTCCTCACTGTCCGAGACCGAGTCAAGACCTAGTACAAATATACCCTACACCTAGACAGGACTGAGACACTCAATATGTACTACAACACGACTGTAGGGTATAGCCAAATATCTGCTGGTAGTCTCTTATGACAGACAACACCAGCATGTATGAGAGATTTGGTCCTGGGTGCTGAGATTAATCTGCAATGCCTGCTGGTGTTATGGCAGAGAGGCTGCAGGGGGCTGAGAGCAGATGGTACTGACAGACTGTAGCTCACTATGAGGGAGAGAAGGCACCACACACACAGGGTAGAGCGAGGCTATAAACACACAGGGTAGAGCGAGGCTATAAACACACAAGGTAGAGTGAGGCTATAAACACACAGGGTAGAGCGAGGCTATAAACACACAGGGTAGAGCGAGGCTATAAACACACAGGGTAGAGCGAGGCTATAAACACACAAGGTAGAGTGAGGCTATAAACACAGGGTAGAGCGAGGCTATAAACACACAGGGTAGAGCGAGGCTATAAACACACAAGGTAGAGCGAGGCTATAAACACACAGGGTAGAGCGAGGCTATAAACACACAGGGTAGAGCGAGGCTATAAACACACAGGGTAGAGCGAGGCTATAAACACACAGGGTAGAGCGAGGCTATAAACACACAAGGTAGAGCGAGGCTATAAACACACAGGGTAGAGCGAGGCTATAAACACACAGGGTACAGCGAGGCTATAAACACACAGGATGGAAAGTGAGGCTTTGCAATGACACAGCAAAGATGCTATAACACAAATGCAGTGCAGGGATATACACACCTACTGATGGGGTGGTGGGGTTATTAGACCAATGGAGGATGACCTCCACTGTAGGTCCAGTTACAAAAATTGGTCCTCCCCAGCCTCTGTACCCGTTGGGCGCTCTTGTCATGTTTCTGTTTGCCCTTTGACCCTGGCGGGTGTCCTCCCGTGACATTGTGTTCCGAGCAGGGGAGATGTGTGGCCACCGGCAACCACTACTCACCTTGGTGATGACAAACACTCCTACTGCCATGACATCATCCCAGTGATAAAGTAGGGGAGGGGAGATGGAGGGGGCCGGAGGGAGGATATTTGCCGGTATAAACCCACCGCATCATCCCAGCTGATACACTAACATTAAACTACAGCCAAGCGAACACAAGAGGTAAACTCATCCCTTCAATAACATCAGTGAGAGAGAGGGAAGAGGAGAAAAGGAGGGGCAAAGCGTGAGATAGTGATGCTTTCAGCAGGTGCCAAACAGTGAGAGGTAGCTGATAGAGGAGAGGGAAAGACTGCTTGAGAGAAAGAGAGATGCAGCCAGCCTGTGAGAGCACACAGTGACCCACAGCATCGGAGACAAGAGAAGAAGACAATAAAGTGTGAGTTATTTCATGCATTCTTTATTTGTTCGTTTAGCGAAAGGGTGAGAGGTTATGCACCTGTACTTTCAGGTTGATTAGATACAGAGGAAGATGGAATTTGTACCAAAAAGTAGGTATTGCTGCATATTTCATCATGTACAATTAATGTTTTTATTTTATTTTGTACGTTATTATCATGTAATAATTATTATTCCTGAGTAAATACTTAAATGCATCCATGTCTATTTGATCATGAAGAATCAGGAAGTATAATGTACTGATTTGTTATAGAGGAATCAGTGGCTCATTTGTAGATCAGATTTTTTATAAGATATTAAATGAAAATCACTACTCATCTCACAGACATAATGTCACAATTTATACCTCGTCTCAGCTTTTCATACAGAAGTATATTGTGTGTACAAGGCAATTTCTCCCTTGGCAAAAATCAAGTTTTTCTCATGCATTTGATTATTAACAGCAGATTATTAAAAGCCATCATAAAGCATGATCATGGATTTATCTTTATGGTCAGTAGAGTCTTGGTGGTGGTCATTGCTCTGTGTGATGTGTAGTCATAAACATTTTTCTGTATGGTTTTAGAGATGTATTATAGTTGTATCAATAGTCACTGTATTATCTATATTGGCATATTAATATTAATTCCTCTCTGTTTTTCCAGAATCCTGGTGTCATTGCAGTGTCAGTGTAGTCGTGTTCAGCCAGTCTCCCGCATTACTGTTCCCGCCCTCCCTCTACTCACTGCTGCCATGCTGTACCCAGCTCTGCTGTGTGCTGCTCTGCTCCTGATAGCACCCCTGGGGCACACAGAGGGGCGCACCCTGCACCCCTCACCTGATGCCATCCAGGTAAGGAGGGTGAAGGGAGAGGGGTAGTGGGAGGAGAATAGGAAGAAGAGGGGATATGGGGATGGAGAAAGAGGGGGAGTGGAAAGTTAGGGAGGGGGAGAGTAGGGGGAGCTGGGGAGAGTGGGACAGAGGGGAGATGGGGAAGAGGGGAGTAGAGGGTATATTTGGATTGAGGGCAGAGATGGATCATCAATAACTTTTTTACGGAGCTCTCGTGACTTTTCTGCGTAGTAATAATAACATGTTTATTGCATAATAATAACAGCATATTTGTTGTTCCTGCCTAGTTTGTTGAGCAGTTTCTGGATCGCTACAACGACCTGACCCTGGATGACCTGGAGAACCTGGTGAGCAGCCAACCAGAGGAGCCCTCCTTGGCTTTCACTTCCGGGGTCAAAGTCGCTGAGTACCCCAAATGGGCTGACATACCAGCACAGGGCGACAGCACCTGGCTCCGCCTCCTGAAGGGGACCCTGGCCAATCAGAAAAGAGCTGTGACGGACCGGTCGAGGAGGGGGTGGAACCGAGGATGCTTCGGACTCAAACTGGACAGGATCGGGTCAATGAGTGGACTGGGCTGCTAGTGGAGAGAGAGGAAGAGACTGACGTCCCTCAGGGGATATGAGGACGAACACACAGTAGGCTGCTACACAGCACACAGTCATTTACACACAGGTGAATACAAGGATGTTAATGTGAGTACAAAGGAGGTCTACATGTAGCGTAGCTGTAGTGTACTTGCTGTAGTGCTAATGTGGTTCCATCGAGCTTAAAGAAAGTTACTCTGTATGTCTCCTGGCTGTTGGAAGGGGTTAGCTGTACTTATATTGTACATCTATTCATTTGAATCTTGAAAGTATCAGAGTTATGTTTACATCAAGCTGTTATTCTATTTTAAGTCTCTGAGTGTTGTTTTGACAGTAAACCTGCACTTTATTTAAAACTAGTTGTCTTTCTTGACTTTCTTGATTGTCCTTGTTAATCCTGCAGGAATAGTTGTGTTATGGCATGTTTAATGGAAATAAATATTTGAAAAAATATAATAATATAATTAAAGTCAAATGTTTCTTCTCTCTGCTATTGATTTGACATACATTTGGCATGAATAAATGTACACTGAAACCAGGTTGTATTGAGTGTTGTGTTCTATTAAAGTCCTGACATCTTCCAGTGGCAGATACATCCTCAAATCCTCTACTCCTCCATTTGTTCATTTCACATTGGCATGCGTCATCTACATATTCATGCATTTCCATTCAATTTGAAGGTTCAATTTCTCACAGCAGATATTTATACCTCTGTTTCCATGGTCGTTTTTATTAAATCTGCCACAGGCAGCTGAGGGAGAGAGAGAAGTTACATGTCTTCCTCAGAGCTAAATGAAATGCCTGCATTACATGGTGGGCTTGTGTGGGAGGACCAATTAGGGCTTGGAGCTACGCTAATCAAGCTACCACTGATGCTTCCAAACTGAATTTACTATGTCGTTAGTATCTCACTTATAGAAGGGAGTTAACTCTTGTCTATATGACAAGTACTTCCCAAACAGAACATCATCTTCTCTCTTTAAATACAGTTCTGGGTTGGGGAAAGAGGGGAGTTCACCAGGGTCAGTTCTGGGTTGGGGAAAGAGGGCATTTCACCAGGGTCAGTTCTGGGTTGGGGAAAGAGGGCATTTCACCAGGGTCAGTTCTGGGTTGGGGAAAGAGGGCATTTCACCAGGGTCAGTTCTGGGTTGGGGAAAGAGGGCATTTCACCAGGGTCAGTTCTGGGTTGGGGAAAGAGGGCATTTCACCAGGGTCAGTTCTGGGATGGGGAAAGAGGGCATTTCACCAGGGTCAGTTCTGGGATGGGGAAAGAGGGCATTTCACCAGGGTCAGTTCTGGGATGGGGAAAGAGGGCATTTCACCAGGGTCAGTTCTGGGATGGGGAAAGAGGGCATTTCACCAGGGTCAGTTCTG
Source organism: Salvelinus alpinus (assembly GCF_045679555.1). Taxonomy (NCBI): domain Eukaryota; kingdom Metazoa; phylum Chordata; class Actinopteri; order Salmoniformes; family Salmonidae; genus Salvelinus; species Salvelinus alpinus. The sequence continues at coordinate 3,947,349 of NC_092120.1, read as the reverse complement.
GGATGGGGAAAGAGGGCATTTCACCAGGGTCAGTTCTGGGATGGGGAAAGAGGGCATTTCACCAGGGTCAGTTCTGGGATGGGGAAAGAGGGCATTTCACCAGGGTCAGTTCTGGGTTGGGGAAAGAGGGCATTTCACCAGGGTCAGTTCTGGGATGGGGAAAGAGGGCATTTCACCAGGGTCAGTTCTGGGTTGGGGAAAGAGGGCATTTCACCAGGGTCAGTTCTGGGTTGGGGAAAGAGGGCATTTCACCAGGGTCAATAGAGTGCATTAGAGGTTGGGAGATGGATACTGAGAGTCTCTAGAGCAGGGGTATTCAACTCTGACCCTACGAGGTCTGGAGCCTGCTGGTTTTCTGCTCTACCTTGTAATTAATTGCACACACCTGGTGTCCCAGCTCTAAACAAGTCCCTGATTAGAGGGGGACAATTCAAAAATGCAATGGAACTGACTTCGAGGTCCAGAGCTGAATTTGAGGGCTCTAGAGAGTCAGTCGTGTGTTTGTCACAGAAGAGGTTAACTCAGGTTAAAAGACTGGATGCAGTCCCTAAAGTAAACCACAAGAGGTCAGTCTGAATTAGTTTGTCATGTTGCAAGGTCCAAACCGATGTGCAATCCAGACTCCAGACTTAGTGCTGGACTCTGCTAATGAACATTATGAGAGTGATGATAATTCAGCAGCATATGAACCCAGTTGTACACCTTTCTGATGCATGTTTTACCAGAGGTATACCAGAGGTAAAATCCAAAGACATTTCAGATAACTCAAGTTAGTCGGAGCATGGACAGTGCTGACAACACCAGGGTTGTAGGATTGCTCTATTAAAGCAGTCAACATTTAATATTTGGTCTCATATTCATAGCACCAATGATTACATCAAGCTTGTGACTCTACAAATTTGTTGGATGCTTTTCAGTTTGTTTTGGTTGAGTTTCAGATTATTTTGTGCCCAATAGAAATTAATGATAAATAATGTATTGTGTCATTTTGGAGTCACTTTTATTGAAAATAAGAATAGAATATGTTTCTAAACACTTCTACATTAATGTGGATCCTACCATGATTATGGATAGTCCTGAATTAATTGTGAATAAGGATGAGTGAGAAAGTTAGACGCACAATTATCTTGTTACTACTTTAATACACATAAGTGAATTTGTCCCAATACTTTTGCTCCCCTAAAAATGGGGTGACTATGTACAAAAAGTGCTGTAATTTCCAAACGGTTCACCCGATATGGATGAAAATACCCTCAAATTAAATCTGACAGTCTGCACTTTAACCTCGTGGTCATTGTTTGATTTCAAAATCCAAACTTTTAGAGTATACATCCAAAAGAAGAAAAAATGCTACACTGTCCCAATAATTACGGAGAGCACTGTATACAGCAGTAGTCTTCCTTTACTTTCAGCCTCACACCGTCTGGTCTAGGATCTTCTGGGTCTAGATTTAGGGCCATGGCTCCTCTTTTGTATTCTAAACTACTTTTGGCTTCCTCTGATTTTCTCAAAAGCACTACACAAATCTGAACATAATTCACTGTTGAGTTGGTTAGTTATCAGACACAAATGAAACATTTTCTTACAGAAATCTGTAGGCCTACATGAAAACCCTCAATTAAGGGAGAAGTTGGCCTTTATATTAGCCTACCATGGACTATAAAATGACCTATGATGACTGTGTGATCATGTGGTGTGATATTAAGCAGGGTCAAATACAGTACACAATACCATCCACCAAGGAGTAGACCGATCTGATTCTATTCATAGAACGACCTTTACTTCACCTCTCTGACCTTAAGCTGTGCAGCGGAGGCCAAGAGCAGTGCGTGTTCACATGGGGTCGTGGTAGTTCAACTATGCCTAGGTCATTGGCTCGTCAACACCCTAAATCACAACACCTGTGACAAAAATATTAGTGCAGAGTGGCATGACTGCTATTGTGCTGTTGAACATGTTGTTCATGTGTCATGGCATGTCGCGCTGTGTTTGAGAACATGTAACGCTAGTTCTGTGTTATTTCCTTCGCTGTGATATTTAGGTACAGGTTGTTGTGTGTTTTGCTTATAGAGGCATATGGACCAAAGGCCTAAAGGTTCAGACTCTACTAATTGGTCGTTTTATATTCCTATAGAGTGTAACGATCGTCTGTTGAATTAGGTGTGGACCAAAGCGCAGCGGGGTAAGTGTACATGTTATTTTTATTTAAACAGAACACTAAACAAAATAACAAAGCAGTCCTGTCAGGTGCAGCAACACAAAACAGAAAACAACTACCCACAAAACACAGGTGGGAAAAAGCTACCTAAGTATGGTTCTCAATCAGAGACAACGATAGACAGCTGCCTCTGATTGAGAACCACACCCGGCCAAACACACAGAAATAGAAAACATAGAACACAAAACATAGAATGCCCACCCCAACTCACGCCCTGACCAAACCAAAATAGAGACATAAAAAGGATCTCTATGGTCAGGGCATGACATAGAGAGCAGAAAGAGAAGATCACTGACGCCCCTCCCTGGTTCCAACAAGTCCTTATTGACCTAATGGGACATTTATGATCAGAAGAAATGATTGAAAACCAATTTACATTTTGAAATATAGTAATTAGTTGGGTGTTTACATTTCTACTATTTCACACATGTTCAAGTGTGTTTCATACACGTGTGAATTCGATTTTTGGGGGGATTTTTTTGGACAACCCTCGGAGAGTGTGTTCACGGCCAGGGATCAGCCATTATTAGTGTTAAGTGCCTTGCTCAAGGCCACATCGACTGATTTTTCACCTACAGTAGTCGGTTTGAGGATTCAAACCATTGACCTTTCAAACCAGCGACCGCATAGGCAGTAATGGTATCCAGCATTTTTTAAATTAACCATAGATGCATCCTTTCATTTTATAATTGTCATAGCACATGCTCATTGCTTAAAAAAAAGAAGAAGGTAATCATAAATGGACAAACATCACCGAATGTGTTTCAGGGAAAAAAGGATTTAACCCCAGAATTGACCCGAGGGACACCATCGTGAATAGGTGCTGGGGACAATACTGAACCACATATGTTCACTGAGAAATATTTGTTACATAAATATTACCTGAACCAATCGAGGGCAACGCCAGAGATTCCCATCCACCTCTACAGCCGCGTGACAAGAATATTCTGATCAATAGTATCAAACACGGCACTGAGATCCAAAAGAACTTGGGTAGAGCATCTGCCAGGATCGGCAGCCAACAGAAAGTCATTACTGACTTTTAATAGTTTCCGTGCTGTGAAGTGAGCGGAAGCCAGACTGGAATTTTTCAGATAAGTTGTTCATACTCAAATAAGCTTGAAAGGCTTGACTTTTTCAAATAATCTTGGAGAAAAAGTTTAGAGATAAGTCTATAATTACTCAGTGAGGAGGGGTCTAGATTGGGCTCTTTAAGGAGAGGTTGGACCAGATCAGTTTTAAAATAGGCTGAAAAGAAGCCAGAAGTCAGGGAGATACTTACAATAGGCAGAATGTAAGGGCCAACCCGAAGGTAGGAGTGATCTAGTAGGGATCATGTCCAAGGGGCAGGAGGAGGTCTTCAAGTGACCTACAGTATCAAGGAGGGACTCAAAGGATATTTGCTCAAAGGAGAAACAGGAAGCAGTAGACAGTCTCAGAATAGTTGCCTCAAGTGCCTCCTGGCCAGCAATGCTGGTATGGAGTCAGCTACTGTCAATCTGGGATCTAATATTTCTAAAGTTGTGGGAGTTCTCAGAGATCAGGGTAGAGAAGTAGTTCACTCTTGCATCTTTAACCTGCAACATTATCATTTCTCATCAGCTCCTTCATTATCTCATAGAATACTTGAAGTTTGCAGGCCTTCCATTTATGTTCAGCCTTTACAAGTTCACTTTTTAAAGCAGATGTGTGGTCATTTAACTATGATGAGACGCTGGCCGGCAGTTTATTTCTGGTTTTAACTTAACTGGTGCCACTGAGTCTAAAGTAGCCTCACCCATATCATTGAAACTTTCCAGCAAATCATCGTTGTGACGACAAATAACAGGAGTAGTAGAGGATCAAAAGGCATTGGTAGATGAACTTACTAGGAGTTGTGGAGATAATGATGTGAGAGTGAGTGGCGACAAACACATTTTTAGGAGAAGTAGGAGAAAGCATTTTAAAAACAACACTGAGATTGTCAGAGACACACACATCAATAGTTTCCAAGTAATCAATATTCGGACCATAGGACAGCACCAGATCAACAGTATGGCCTTGGTTGTGTGTCGGCCCTGTGGCATGTAGCACAAAGTTAAAGGATCCTAACGGGTTGAAAACTCCCTAGCTAGTGCATTATTTGGGCTAAACATGAATGTTTAGATCTCCAAGAATAACCCTGTCATATTTAGACATAACCAAAGACAGAGGTCAGAGAATTCTGCAATGAACCAACTATTAGGTTTAGGTTTAGGAGGGTGGTACACTAGAATATACAAGGTGGGCTGTTTCATGTTAAAGCAAAAGATAAGGCTTTCAAATTAGGAAAATGTGCCACATGACACAGGGCTACAAGTCTACATATATACTTGTCCCTACCACGGCCAGACAGCCTGGATTTCTGTACATAAGACAAGGCTGGAGGGGTAGCTTCATTTAGAGAACTAAAATCCTTGGGTTTTCTTGTTCATAATGTTCTTTTGAGACACCAAGTGAACAAAACCAGATCCACGGACCCAGTCTTGTGTTATAACCAGACTTGCCATTCAGTTACTCTGACATAGAAAGAACTCAACTCCTTAGACACAGTCACTTGATTAGACAGACAAAAACACACCCACACAAGTTATTTCTGTGAGAACTGTGTCTTGGCTTAAGGCATGAGAATGTGCAAAATGTGATGTGTTCAGACTCTATAGACTGACCTGACCAGGGCATGGCCATAGGTCCACACAGCCCTCCTCACACCCCAGGCAGGAGAAGGAGAGGAGAGAGAGAGAGGTTGAAAGTGAAGGGTCATGGTCTTTGGACTGTAAATGTCACACTGTGGAGGAAAGTGATTTGATCCCCGTTTGCTCTCGCTGTCTGGCTCTCTCTATCTAGTGAGAAGGTCACACAGGAACAGACCCTCTATTATATCATTTGGCCATCCAAGGACTTATTATATCTGTGTAGTGTTGCATCATCTGTTCCTATGCTTCAGAATTAAAGTTATGGGAAGGTTTAAAAAGATATACAAAAAAAACATTCAGTGTTAATAAAATCTAGTGGTTGAACGTGGCGGCCTTGAGTGAAATAAGAGGGACATATATTCAGACAGATACAGAGAGTCTGATGAACTTCCCTGAAAGCAAAATAAATCAAAGTGAAAGCACTTAAATCAATATTCAGGCCTACACTATTCACTATCACCCACGAAATCAATGCTACTTTAGGCCAGCTTTAGTTTAAATACCAGGCAAGGGGGTGAACACAGCAAGACCCATTTGAATAATTAGGTATTTCAACTAATGTTTTCATACTATAGCTAATGCAGCTTTATTGTTAGGCTACATAAACTACATTTCTAATAGGCTGACTCGTCACAACTTCCTTATGACCTTGACATTCTGAAAGGGGCGGTGTTTAGAGCCCGTAGCACACAAAGGGGCGTGTCCATACAGGCTGGAAATAAATAGGTAGCCCAGCTCTACCAGTCCCCACTCACACCCGAAAGTCGTAAGACAGGATTGAGGCATCTCACAAACGGTAAATGACCAACCAACGGCTACATTAGGATATCTAACGAAGTTAATGGCTGGGGATAATATGGGCCTAGATAGCAAGAAGATTAGGGAGATTGTCAGCTTTTGGCTTGACAACCTTGCAATTGTTTGTTTTATTCTAAGACTTGTTTCATGCGTGACCATTTATTTAATGTCATAATTGATGAGATGCAGCTCCAACTACTTGATGTCTATAGGTTTTTGTTTTTTTTGCGTTAGAAAAGCCTATTCAAACCTCTTGTGAAAGTGACTTCAATCTGCCATGATTGAACTCTGAATCCCTGACGCAAAGTTTAGACTTTCAAAGTTCATAACTGTTGCTTACAACATGTTGTAATTTGCTTAAATGGACTTACACATTTTCTCCAGTTTAAAACATTTTGCTGTACTTTTAAATGCGTGTCTTGGTCTATTGGCCTAGTGTACTTCTTTGCATGAACTTACTATGAGTTGCAGACATTTGATGTGTAGATACTGTTGTCTATTCAAGGGAACCTATGGCGTACTCTGTTTTCTCTCTTATGCTATGTTCTCTATGCCTATGCTTACCTTAAAGCTATAACTCGGTTGCAAAGTTATGCCATTAAGTATGGAAATCCCCAAAAACCATAATGGAAGATCAATATTTGTTTTAATAGCTAATGTCTCCTTCTACCTCCCTCTTCTCTCCCCCCACAGAGGACTAGACCAACTCAGGCAAAATGGTGAAAGTAGGTGTCAATGGGTAAGATACATTTTCATTTAACCCCTTAATAACTAACACAACAACACACTTGTTCTCTGATGTTTTCACTAGTAGACAAGTGATCACCTTGTGCTTAGTTGAATAGAACAGTTTTATTGTCCAGTCTACAGTTGAAAATGTGTCTTTGGAGTCACTCCTCACATCTGAGGGGACCTGCATTTCCCCCTCTCTCCTTCTCCTCCACACTGTCCTCAGAGGTATCAGTCTGTCTGACCTTCATTGTCTAGTTAAAAAGTAACTCTACTAATCAAACAGGCCTCTCACTTCATGGTGGAGGATTACCACATGAGGGGCAGACAGGACTTTACACCACAGAGGGTACAGCCTCAGTCCTGTTCACTCTGCTGGCTATGATACACAACCTCCTGAACCCTGTCCTCTTTCTCTGGAAATACAGTATTTTGAGGTCACATGTTCATTTGGGATTTCTCTGAAAGCTCTATATCCAGTCTTTAGTCTTTTGCTTCAGGTGCTACACAACAGTCAGATGTTGTGGAACAAATGTCAGTTCAGTTGTATACATTACATTTCTATCTGTGACCTTTGAAACATGGCTCCCTACTAAGTAAGGGACCAGCTGTTGCATTAGACTACAGGAGAGACAGATGGGGGACTACCACAACTTCATTTGTTTTTCAATAGTGAGAGGTTTATGAAATTCCATAGTATTGTTGAGGACTGGGTGTGACTTGTCACATCAATGATTAATGGAATGAATTGTCTTGTCCCCCAGATTCGGCCGTATCGGGCGTCTGGTGACCCGTGCTGCATTCCACTCCAAGAAGGGAGTTGAGATTGTTGCCATCAATGACCCTTTCATTGACCTGGACTACATGGTGAGTAGCTTAAAGCCTACAATTGACCAGGGATTTCTAGCCCACTGAATCAGTAGGAAAAAACCTATTGATCCCTAACATGTATAAAGTAAGGTTTTAAGGCTTAGTGAAATATTTGTCTTAGGCTGAAGAACTAATCTATACATAACTAAAGTGGGTTCAATAACTTTAAAACCTTCTATTAACAATAGGCCAAGAGACTCACCTCTCCTTCTCCCTCTTCAGGTCTACATGTTCAAGTATGACTCCACCCATGGACGTTTCCACGGTGAGGTCAAGGCTGAGGGTGGCAAGCTGGTCATCGATGGACACAAAATCACTGTGTTCCACGAGTGAGTTCATTAATTTAATAACAAATAATTCACATTTGTTTTCCACATCTAAAGAAATTCATATAAATCAGGTCAGCATCTGGAGAATATGCAGGAGAGACCTGAAGTCCCTTGTGGCCGTATGGAATGGCACCTCCTTGTGGAATCTATAACAATATAAATTATAGTCTATTAGTCTATGGTGCTCTGCTTCCTCATAACATAACCCTGAACCTCCTCTTCTCTCTCTTGTTCTCAGGAAAGACCCAGCTAACATCAAGTGGGGAGATGCTGGTGCCACCTATGTGGTTGAGTCAACAGGTGTTTTCACCACCATTGAGAAGGCCTCTGTAAGTATCCCCATCAGTACACAGCATCCGGAAACTGTATGATATAGGAATATCATTAGAACAGAAATGACTCCTTTATAACATGACTTTACCCATCAGGCTTAACCTGCATGTGGTGCATTATGTTGAATACATACAATAACTAGGCCACAATATTTAACCAGGCTACAGAAAATGTAATAACGGACTCTAACATCTCTCCCCCCTCCTCCAGACCCATCTGAAGGGCGGTGCCAAGAGGGTTGTCATCTCTGCTCCCAGCGCTGATGCACCCATGTTCGTCATGGGCGTCAACCACGACAAGTACGACAACTCCCTCAAGGTTGTCAGGTGAGACCCTCTTCCCTCCGACTGAACACACTCCCTCCACTTAACAGATACTATCTGCAGCCCCTGGCTATTCTGTTGTGGTTCAGACTATAATTTAGCACGTCTCTCTCCACAGCAATGCTTCATGCACAACCAACTGCCTGGCTCCCCTGGCCAAGGTCATCCACGATAACTTCCACATCATCGAGGGTCTGATGGTACGGATTAAAACGCAACACCTGGGAACAATCACCTAGAGGGCTTAATCTGACAGTGACAGATTTCACACCGACACAAAAGTGTAACAGAACAGAACAAGGGATGGACTGTGTTTAAGATTACCAACACACTTTGTTCTTATCCAGCTGTCCCCCACTACCACCACTACCACCACTTCTGTACCTTAATGTGGATCTCTCATCTCCCTTCCCTTAACATCGCTCTTTCCCTCGCTCAGAGCACAGTTCATGCCGTCACCGCCACCCAGAAGACCGTTGATGGTCCTTCTGGAAAGCTGTGGAGGGATGGACGTGGCGCCAGCCAGAACATCATCCCTGCCTCCACCGGAGCAGCCAAGGCTGTCGGCAAGGTCATCCCCGAGCTGAACGGGTCAGTACCACAAATGACTAACAACCAGTATAACAAGAGACAATTATAATACTAGTATCACAAGTTCACAACCTCTAACTGACCACCAGTAAAACACCATTACAATACAGCTGTACATTCACTTGTAACACAGCCTCTAACTAGACACCAGTAAAACACTAGTATGTAACTAACCAGTTACACATTTATACCACTAGTAGTCAGCCATTACTACAGTTCAGTAAATTGTATAGCAATGAAACAGACATTTGTCTAAGGATTTGTCATTATGTCTGTATATCAAACTGTAGGAGTAAGTTTAACTTTGCCCGTATGCTGCTGTCACCCCCTCTTCTTCCTCACAGCAAGATCACTGGCATGGCCTTCCGTGTCCCCACCCCCAACGTCTCAGTGGTGGACCTGACCGTCCGTCTGGAGAAGCCTGTGAGTAGCCCCTCCCCCGCCTTACCAAACTGCCAATACACATGTCTGAGTGTCTCTATGGTGTACCTTGCCTGCCGATACAAGCAAAAAGATAACTGTCCTAGGACCAGTTGTTAGACAGTGACCACCTAGTTAAATAAAGATTGCTGTAAAGCCCATTGTTGAGAAGACGATACATTAATTGATACATGATTAGTTGGCATGATAAATTTAGCAACAATGGAACAATTTGACAACCCACCTCGTTTCCTTGAACCACAGGCCAGCTACGACGCCATCAAGAAGGTTGTCAAGGCTGCCGCCGATGGACCCATGAAGGGAATTCTTGGTTACACGGAGCAACAGGTTGTGTCTTCAGACTTCAACGGCGACACCCACTCCTCCATCTTTGATGCCGGCGCTGGCATTGCTCTGAACGACCACTTCGTCAAGCTGGTTACATGGTACGCATTCATCCTCTGCAAATATACACTCATATCCACACAGACACATTCTTGGTGAATGAAGAAACCTGACAGTGTCTCTCTCTCCCCAGGTATGACAACGAGTTCGGCTACAGCAACCGCGTCATTGACCTGATGGCTCACATGGCCACCAAGGAGTAAAGCAACCAACCAACCAACCAAACGCTACCAAACTACATTTGACCACATTTCCCATTCGATTGGACTATCGCCCTTAACTTGCCTGAAAGTTACCCGCATAAAAATATCAATCACAACTATTTATTTTTGTATTGTAAAGACCCTGTTCTGGTTGTGTGAAAGGTGAGATGGAATCTGGGTGTGATGAGATTGTCTGTTTGTTGCACCTGCTTCATTCAGAAGCGGAATAAAAGTCCTCTGTAAATATGGCTTCCTCTGTTTTAATTTAGTGTTGATAATGGGGAAGGACAAACCCATAAATAATTCCTTCGTTATTTCTATCAAGCTAAGAAACCTGAATGAATAGATCACTCATACACAATGGGAAACACTATACAACCCAAATAGTAAACAACACAATTATTCCTGACCCTGGGTACGTAGGAGTAGTTTAGGTACAGTATCAATACAAAGAGCTAGTAGTTTACAGATCAACCTCAATCTGAATGCTCTTACACTCTGCTTGCATATCTGATCCGTTTACTCTTGTTAGAATCCATGCATTTGACAGATCGTAACTATGATTTCAAACACAACCCAGACACTTTATGACCTTGGTCACTTCCTCTGCCAGTTCTCTCTTTTCAAATCAAAGTTTATTGGTTGTGTACACAGATTTGCAGCTGCAGTGAAAATGCTTGTTTCTAGCTTCAGTGTTGTAATACAAAACAATACACACAGAATCCTAAAAATAAATTTTGCCCAATCACTTTCCAAACCATCAGCTTAAATTATCTTATTTAACTAGGCAAGTCAGTAAAGAACAAATTCTTATTTACACTGACTGCCAAACCCAGACGATGCTGGGCCAATTGTGTGCCACCCTATGGGACTCCCAATCATGGCCGGTTGTGCTACATCCTGGATTTGAACCAGGGAGTCTGTAGTGATTCCTTAGACCGCTGCACCACTTTCTCCCCCCTTCCTGAGTTGAATCACTATTTCTCTCTATAACCCCCCCTTCCTCAGTTCAGCTCAATTCCTGCTCCATTTGTTAAGCCAACGGTGTTCTGGCATGACTAACTAGAGTTGACAATGGCCGACCATTATGATTACGCAATTGGCCTTCATAAAATATTCACAATCGATGGTATTGACAAGGGAATCAAAACGGTAGAGGGAAGAGAGGTAAGCCAACTCTACTGGGCATCACTTTTCTGACTCGCTCAGACCAACAACCTCTAGACTAGGGTTTTCACAGCATGGTGGTCCTATGGGGGCTGCAGGAGGCGTAATGAACAGAGTGATTATTGTAGACTTGACAGTATGTGTGTATCAGGTGCTTTAGGTGGACTTGTGGTGCCTATAGAGAATGTAGGGAGGTTTTCATGCTTTCACTGGACTTCACTATAGTTGACTTAGTGCTTACAGTGGACAGAAGGGCTTAGAGAATACTGGGTTTCCATCATACCAATTGATAATCATAAGTATCATAAGTCATTAGATCAAACATTCAACTCATTGAGTATTTCAAATTGACCACTTAAGTATAAGTAATGAATTAATGTCTGTTAGCTGTAATGAGTGAAAATGATCCACTTTTTCTGTCACATTAGGTTTTCTACGTTAGTGACAGTAACACACAGCAGGACTTCCAGGAGAGAAGAGAACATGTTGATGGCTGAACACCTACTGCCACACTCCAAGGCGTCCTCTGGTCGTAAAGATGAGCCTCTAAACATACACAGTTTAATATAACCTTTCAAGTCAGACTTGTGTATGTGTGCGCTCCCTCAGGGTCAGGTCAAGTCGGACTTGTGTGTGCGTTAGGTGTATGTGTGCGCTCCCTCAGGGTCAGGTCAAGTCAGACTTGTGTATGTGTGCGCTCCCTCAGGGTCAAGTCAGACTTGTGTGCGTTAGGTGTATGTGTGCGCTCCCTCAGGGTCAAGTCAAACTTGTGTGTGCAGGTTGACTTTAAGCCCCATAAGAGCAGGATTGAAGATCGGGTTAATGTAGTAGTTCAGTTTGCAGCCAGTAGGCTATGTTATGTCAACATCCCAGTGTCTAATATCTCTCTCACGTCATGCTCAGACAAGGCAGTCAGTTAGAGAAGGATTATTCTCCTGTAGTCAGATCATCATCCATCCATAATCTTATTGAAGAGAAGACGTGTGTCTCCTGGGTGTTGTTGCTCTCATTGTTGGACACACACATACACATTATGAGTCAGTTACATATGTGCTCTTGTTACTTTATCACAAGTGGTGATATTTCTTCCACGGTATTCAATTTGTTGATATGCTTCTACACCTGCATTACTAGCTGTTTGGGGTTTTAGGCTGGGTGTCTGTACAGCACTTCGAGATATTAGCTGATGTACGAAGGGCTATATAAAATAAAATTGATTGATTGAATTTAAACAATGGATAGAAAGATACAGAGACACAGAGAGAACATGGAAGAAAGAGAGAGAGAAAGAGGGCGAGAACATGGAAGAGAGAGAAAGAGATTGATGAGAGAGAGAGAGTAGGAGAGCGAGAGAGAGAGAGAGAAAGAGATTGATGAGAGAGAGAGAGTAGGAGAGCGAGAGAGAGAGAGAGAAAGAGATTGATGAGAGAGAGAAAGAGATTGATGAGAGAGAGAGAGTAGGAGAGCGAGAGAGAGAGAGAGAAAGAGATTGATGAGAGAGAGAGGGAGGTCAAAAAGGCTCAGATCCTTCCATTTATTTTCCCTCTGTGTGCCATTTCGGACAACACACTCACTGATCATTTCTCAGCCAGATTGTCGACAGCAAGTTGATTTACTCTTCTCAGAAATAGAGCACAAAAATTGACAGAGGCTTAAGATTTAAAAAAGAGCTTAAATCACAACACAGACAGACTGAACAAAATAGTGAGATAGGAAGTAAAAAAGAGAGGTAGAGAGGGGCAGGTTGACAGACGAAGAGGAAGGTGAGTAAGGATGCTCCTCTTGGTGTGTGTGTGTGTGTGTGTCACCTGTTTGATTTCTCATTACTGTGTGTGTGTGTGTGTGTGTGTGTGATCTCATTTCAGCTTTGAACTAAACAGTGAGTTTGATTCTGTGATAATAGTTGTGAGTGTTTCAATTGGCTGTCTCTCTTTTTCTCTTCCTGCTTTTCCAATTCTCCACTTTTCCCCTGATTGTGCACTTCTTACTTTTACACATTTTTGGCTGTAATACACTGGCTCACCCCCTGTCTCCCCTATCCTCTCCCCATCCCTCTCTGCTCTCCTCTACCCTTTCCCCTCTCCCCTATTTTTTTTGCTCTCTCCATCAATATATATCTACCCAACCATTGCTGTCTCTCTCTCTCTGTCTATATCCGCGTTAGCTAATACTATAGGGAATTTAACATCTCTAACTCTCACTCTGTTTTTCTGTGCATGTCTAGGGGGTTAAAAGCTCTTACCTTCCACTTTCTAGCACGTTCTCTGTCTCAGTACGTTACTCTCCTCCTCTCTCTTTTGACCTCTTCTGTTTACTGGGCTTTACAGTAAAATCTCTCTCTCTCTCTCTGTCTTATTTTCTCCACCAGTTGATGTCTCTGGGAGTGAATGGCTCATGGAGGGGCTCTGTCCCATCCTCCATCCCTACTGCCTTCCTTTCTCACCTCTCCCCCAGCACTGACTTGGGAGTCGCCATCTTCCTCATCGTCACAGGTGAGTCAAATCTACCGTCTGCCTATAATACATTCACCCCTTGCCACTATACCCCTATACCCTCTAACCACTGATAGAGATTTGAAAGGATTGGATTTTACACTATGTGTGTACTATAAGCAATATGGTGAAAAATCCTCAAAGCCTAGAGGGCAAGTTTGAGATATGACCATATTACATCAAATAAGTCTCTAGACACTTGGGCATAGAGGCTCAGGGTTGTTGGTTGATTTGAAATTAGGCATCTCTCCTCATCACAGATGAGAGATTCAGTGTTGGTGTCAGTTAACATCAGAGTTTGGTTGGTATTCCTCCTGAGTAACTCACTGGTAGAATAATCACTGGTAAAATAACATAATCTGTACAGTGTAGAAGTATTAGGCTTGGTTTAAGGTATATTTATAGGGGTGAAATTCTGTTCAGATAAATCAAGACTTAAAAACAATATGAACAAAATCAAATTTGATCCCAGAGGACTGAAAGGTTTTCGATATATAAGCTGGGCAACAGCTTTTCACATCTTAATCATCGGAATCCAGAGCCCACACAGATGGCTGAATGGAATCCAGAGCCCACACAGATGACTGAATGGAATCCAGAGCCCACACAGATGACTGAATGGAATCCAGAGCCCACACAGATGACTGAATGGAATCCAGAGCCCACACAGATGACTGAATGGAATCCAGAGCCCACACAGATGACTGAATGGAATCTAGAGCCCACACAGATGACCGAATGGAATCCAGAGCCCACACAGATGACTGAATGGAATCCAGAGCCCACACAGATGACTGAATGGAATCCAGAGCCCACACAGATGACTGAATGGAATCCAGAGCCCACACAGATGACTGAATGGAATCCAGAGCCCACACAGATGACTGAATGGAATCCAGAGCCCACACAGATGGCTGAATGGAATCCAGAGCCCACACAGATGACTGAATGGAATCCAGAGCCCACACAGATGACTAAATGGAATCCAGAGCCCACACAGATGACTGAATGGAATCCAGAGCCCACACAGATGGCTGAATGGAATCCAGAGCCCACACAGATGACTGAATGGAATCCAGAGCCCACACAGATGGCTGAATGGAATCCAGAGCCCACACAGATGACTGAATGGAATCCAGAGCCCACACAGATGGCTGAATGGAATCCAGAGCCCACACAGATGGCTGAATGGAATCCAGAGCCCACACAGATGACTGAATGGAATCCAGAGCCCACACAGATGGCTGAATGGAATCCAGAGCCCACACAGATGACTGAATGGAATCCAGAGCCCACACAGATGACTGAATGGAATCCAGAGCCCACACAGATGACTGAATGGAATCCAGAGCCCACACAGATGGCTGAATGGAATCCAGATCCCACACAGATGACTGAATGGAATCCAGAGCCCACACAGATGGCTGAATGGAATCCAGAGCCCACACAGATGACTGAATGGAATCCAGAGCCCACACAGATGACTGAATGGAATCCAGAGCCCACACAGATGACTGAATGGAATCCAGAGCCCACACAGATGGCTGAATGGAATCCAGAGCCCACACAGATGGCTGAATGGAATCCAGAGCCCACACAGATGGCTGAATGGAATCCAGAGCCCACACAGATGGCTGAATGGAATCCAGAGCCCACACAGATGGCTGAATGGGTTTACTTTGTTTCAACACAGATCTGTCATCCATCAGGATCAACCTTTCTGATCAAGTATGTCAGTGATCTAACTCTCTGTGACTGTTTCCATTATGGAGCTGTGTATACAGACTGAATACAAAGTGTATTAGCATAGCAACCCCAGGGTCACACCAGAGAGGAGAGGACACACAGAGAGGAGAGAGGACAGAGGAGAGTATAAAGGAGAGAGGATACATAGAGAGAGCACAGAGGAGAGATGAAAAGATAGAGGATACATGGAGAGGAAATGAGAGAGCAGTGAGGAAAGGAGAGAGGAAAGGTGAGAGGAAAGGAGAGAGGAAAGAAGAGAGGAGAGGATACACATGAGGAATCACAGCATGGAACATTCCATACCTGTTGCTCCCAATAATTACCTACACAACAAATCAAATGAGGCTATGAACAGCACCCTGCCCCCCACTGGCCAGCCAGCCAGCAAGCAATCATGTCGATTCAGCTATAACATTTATTCACTTTGGATTGGTTCCCCGATGCTTTCAAAGCCGGATAGTGGGTTGGGGGGGTCAGGAAGGTAGCAGCGGTTGAAATATTAAATGATTGACGGTGTACTGACCCTTGTTATACCCCAAAGCGGACAGTGAGCTGGTCCACATGCCAATAATGCTGAAACAATATTTTCAGTCTGTGTTTAATGACTACCCACTGTGATAATACTGCTGTACCATAAGAGAGTATATCATATAGCAAACTAAAGCTATCTTTCTCTCCCTCCTCCTCTCCCCTGTTTCTGCCACATCTATCCATCTCTCTCTCTTTATCACTCTGTTGTCTCTTCTTTCTCTGCTTCCTCTCTTCCTCTTCATCATCACCTCTGTCTCTATACTTCTATCTTTCTCTCTCTCCCCGTCGCTTCAAACCTCCTATCTCCCCGCTCCTGTCTTCCTTCTCTCCTCCCTTCTTCTCCAGGTGTAGTGTCAGTGGTTGGGAATGGCATAGTGCTGTTGGTTTCTTCTCTCCTCTCTTCTTCTCCAGGTGTAGTGTCAGTGGTTGGGAATGGCATAGTGCTGTTGGTTTCTTCTCTCCTCTCTTCTTCTCCAGGTGTAGTGTCAGTGGTTGGGAATGGCATAGTGCTGTTGGTTTCTTCTCTCCTCTCTTCTTCTCCAGGTGTAGTGTCAGTGGTTGGGAATGGCATAGTGCTGTTGGTTTCTTCTCTCCTCTCTTCTTCTCCAGGTGTAGTGTCAGTGGTTGGGAATGGCATAGTGCTGTTGGTTTCTTCTCTCCTCTCTTCTTCTCCAGGTGTAGTGTCAGTGGTTGGGAATGGCATAGTGCTGTTGGTTTCTTCTCTCCTCTCTTCTTCTCCAGGTGTAGTGTCAGTGGTTGGGAATGGCATAGTGCTGTTGGTTTCTTCTCTCCTCTCTTCTTCTCCAGGTGTAGTGTCAGTGGTTGGGAATGGCATAGTGCTGTTGGTTCCTTCTCTCCTCTCTTCTTCTCCAGGTGTAGTGTCAGTGGTTGGGAATGGCATAGTGCTGTTGGTTCCTTCTCTCCTCTCTTCTTCTCCAGGTGTAGTGTCAGTGGTTGGGAATGGCATAGTGCTGTTGGTTCCTTCTCTCCTCTCTTCTTCTCCAGGTGTAGTGTCAGTGGTTGGGAATGGCATAGTGCTGTTGGTTTCTTCTCTCCTCTCTTCTTCTCCAGGTGTAGTGTCAGTGGTTGGGAATGGCATAGTGCTGTTGGTTTACTGTAGAAAGAAGAAGAAACTCAGACCACCAGAACTCATGACTATTAACCTGGCCATCTGTGATTTTGGATACAGCCTCTTGGGGGCGCCATGCCTCATAATTTCCAGGTGAGCGATTCCTGTCGACCAATCTTCAATCCCCCATACTGACAGTATGAACATCAAACTAGAGAGAATGATATGGTACAGGTGTCTTTTATCCAAAACAATTGACAGTTAACACTCACATCCCATGAATCAGACAAAGTGCTTAGTGTTCCAATGACCAATGATCATTATCAGGTCATTAACTCCTCCTCTGGTCCACCAGTGTGTCCCATGGCTGGGTGTTTGGGGAAGCAGGGTGCCTGTGGTACGGGTTGCAGGGCTTTGTTTTTGGGATCGGCTCCCTCATCACCACCTGTCTCATCTCTCTGGACCGCTGCCTCAAGATCTGCAGCTTCAGATACGGTCAGTGGGATTCCCTTCATTTCTTTTAACGTATTTTATTTTTGCTATCTTTTGAGTCATGTGTGTAAGTGCATACTTATTCTATCCTATTCTTCTTTTTTCTTTTTGACATACTTTCCCTTGGGAAGACAATGATAAAGTGTTGTTGAATCCCAAAAACATTTAACTTACCTAGGCTACATTTATCCTTCATCCTTATTTGATATTTTTCCAAACATTTCATAACATGAAATGCATGTCTAATAATCAATTGAGAGAACAAAATTGGTGACACAAAAGGATGTTGTTAACCCCTGACCCCTTTTAGTGGCCTCATTGAGTTCCTGTTTTCCCTGAGGCTTTAGTCAGTGGGTCAGAGCATAAACAAGGCCCTTGCTTTGAATATGCCCTTTATACTGAGCACATCAGATGATTGATTTTGAACAGAACCTCTGCATTCAATGATCTAATCTAAACATACACTATATATACAAAAGTATGTGGACACCCCTTCAAATGAGTGGATTCGGCTATTTTAGCCACACCCGTTGCTGACAGGTGTATAAAATCGAACACACAGTCATGCAATCTCCATAGACAAACATTGGCAGTAGAATGGCCCGTACTGATGAGCTCAGTGATTTTCAATGTGGCACCGTCAGAGGATGCCACCTTTTCCAACAAGTCAGTTCATCAAATGTCTGCCCTGCTAGAGCTGACCAGGTCAACTGTAAGTGCTGTTACTGTGAAGTGGAAACGTCTTGGAACAACAACAGCTCAGCCGCGAAGTGGTAGGCCGAGGCCGCACAAGCTCACAGAACGGGATCGCCAAGTGCTGAAGTGTGTAGCGCTTGTCCGTCTGTCCTCAGTTGCAACACTCACTACCGAGTTCCAAACTGCCTCTGGAGGCAAAGTCAGAGCAATAACTGTTTGTCTGGAGCTTCATGAAATGGGTTTCCATGGCCAAGCGTTGGCTGGAGTGGTGTAAAGCTTGCCGCTATTGGACTCTGGAGCAGTGTAAACGCGTTCTCTGGAGTCATGAATCACGCTCCACCATCTGGCAGTCCAACGGACGAATCTGGGTTTGGTGGATGCCAGGAGAACGCTACCTGCCCAAATGCATAGCGCCAACTGTAAAGTTTGGTGGAGGAATAATGGTCTGGGGCTTTTTTTCATGGTTTGGGCTAGGCCCTTTAGTTCCACTGAAGAAAAATCTTAATGCTACAGCATACAATGATATTCTAGACGATTCTGTGCTTCCAAAGTTGTGGCAACAGTTTGGGGAAGCCCTTTCCTGTTTCAGCATGACAATGACACCATGCACAAAGCGAGGTCCATACAGTAATGGTTTGTCGAAATCGGTTTGGAAGAACATGACTGGCCTGCACCGAGCCCTGACCTCAACCCCATGGAACACCTTTGGAATGAATTGGAATGCCGACTGCGAGCCAGGCCTAATCGCCAAACATCAGTTCCTGTCCACATACCTTTGGTCATGTAGTGTAGTTTATAATCTGTTTGTCTGTATGTCCGACTCTTCTTCAAGCCCACATTGTAGAGATAATTGGGGTCACTATTGTAAGAGCAGCTTTTGATATTTTTGATTGGTCCAGAGTCCAGCTTGATCTTGTTGCTCTGTTGACCTGGAGATTACTTTTCGGTTACGTAGACACTTCCAAATACCTGATTGTTTAGGTAACACCGGGACAACCTCAGAAGAATTCTAAGGGAGAGGTAGCAATGGTGTTATTGTATTGCTGTTTAGGGGTAGTCATGCAGGTAACTATAGGAAGGGGAAGGGTAGTTGTCAGGCAGGGTTAATGTCTGGACTACCAACATGCAGCACTACATAAAGAAATTAAAAAACGTAAATATCACACACAACCATTTAAACTACTAGCATCCATTTTCAGGGCTCACTTGCAAAAGATGCCTTAGTCTCAATGAGACTCCCTGTTAAAATAAAGGAAAAATAAATGTATTCATTACACGCTTCATACATCTGGAGCCTTTGGATCAATCCTATTTCTTATTTACTAATTACTGGTCAATCAAACAAAGTGCTTCACTTTATTCATCTTAACCAATGAGAATAAATAATGGTGAAATAACATTCCTCCATCTCTCTCTACCAGGTCAGTGGATTGAGAGACGTCACATGTCCATGTCCATAGGGCTGGTGTGGTTCTACTCTCTGTTCTGGGCCTCCCTGCCTGTCTTCGGCTTTGGCAGCTACGGACCAGAACCCTTTGGGACCAGCTGCACCATCAACTGGTACTCCTGACTCTCTCTTATTAGACTCTGTTTTGATGTGTGTGTGTGTGTGTGTGTGTGTGTGTGTGTGTGTGTGTGTGTGTGTGTGTGTGTGTGTGTGTGTGTGTGTGTGTGCGTGTGTGTGTGAATGTCTGCAGTTATAAAAGCATTCATCTCATCCAGCAGCAGCAATTGAGCCTGGGTACGAGGTTATAAAAGTATTCTCTCTAAATATACATCTTCCTCTTTTCTTTGAGGTGGGGGATGAGGTCATCTTTCATCGACAGGCTCTACATCTTGCTGATCCTGATCATGTGCTTTTTTCTCCCCACACTGACCATCGTCGCCTCCTACGTGACCATTCTGCTGACGGTGAGAGAAACTGCACCCAGCTGCACAAAATGGCTGATTCAGTAGGGAAGAGTCCAGGGAACTCAACTCAGACTCTACAAAAAACAGCATGCCATGTAACTCATTGATTAATGGAATCAATTGTCCTGGCATATTCTGAGTGGGGCACACTATAACGTATGGAATGCATGCTGAGTACAGTCCAGCAAGCATGATCTATTACCGTGATGGTCGACTCAATAGCTGTAGCCAACTGGTGGTCTAGCTAGCGTGGCCCTTGTGTATTTGTTTGTGGTCAGTGACGGTTGAAGTTTGTGTTTACTGACATGTCTCTCTGTGTAGGTTTACCGTTCTAGTCGCGCTCTGGCATCTATTCCCTCCTCAACTGTCACTCACACCAGCAAAGACCTGAGACTCACAAAGGTATGTGGAAAACAGACTATGTTAGAAGAAGCTTAGTTACTGGCTTGAAATGAAAGATGTCGTAACATCTGCTTTATTCCAGGCAGAGGAACTACCAGGGAATAACGTTTGTATTAACATTGTAACAAGTGTGTAAGTACAGATAGCACAGTATATCTTTCTGTTGTTTCATCTATTGTCTGTCTGTCCCAGATAGCAGCTGTGGTGTGCTCCACCTTCCTCTTATCCTGGACTCCCTATGCCATTGTCTCCCTCTACTCCGCCTTGGCCCCCAAGGAGGAGCATGGGGCTGGGGAGGCCATGCAGGGAGGAGGCCCCTCCATGGGGACTGGAGGATCCACCGGGATAGCCTCAGCCTTCCCAAACATCCCCAACATTATGGGTCTCCTCAATTGGACCTCCACGGAAAACTACGGAAGTGTCTACTACGACCCTGGAGAATCCTTGCGGGACGTGACCAACCCAGATCCCTACTCCTATTCTGGCTTAGGCCACAGTCTGTCTGCTGCTTCCACCCGCAGTTCAGCCCCAAGCCAGGAGGGGGAGTCGGAGACAGGGAGCAACCGGCCGGTGTCCTGCCTGCCACCTATGGTGTCTCTGATACCAGCAATGTTCGCCAAGTCTCACTGCATGATTAACCCCTTCATCTACCAGATCATGAACAAGGAGTTCAGAGAGGACGTGTACGACATACTGTTTGGGAGACAGAACGGGGAGAGGAGGAGAATGCGGGGAAGAGCAGGGAGCTACTCTGACAGTAAGGTGTCTTTTATAGCTAAAGGTGTGGACTGGACAGGTGCAGAATGACCGATAACTTTCTCTCTCTCTTTCTCTCCTCAGCCCACAAAGGCAGCCTCTCCTACTGCCACAGCTGGCGAGGGAGGAGCAACCCCAAGGCCATGCCCATGGTGGAGTTGGGGAAGAAAGAGAGGGCTTGCGACACCACCTCGGTGGGGTGGGACGCCCTGGGCGTGGCCTCGCTGGACACACAGGTCAACATGGACGGGCAGAGTCTGAGCGAGGCAGGGAGAGAGCTGGGGGGTTCCACCTCTAGTAGTCTGATGACCGAGTGATAGAGGGAGAGATGGATAAGAGAGATGTTGAGAGGATGGAGATGTTTAGGAGCAGAGACATCTTTAAAAACAGCTTTAAAATAAAACATGTTTTGTGTAAGGACAACCAGAGTATTGTCTTTGTCAACACTGTCCTAATAGGCCTGTGGATTATGTTCAAATGAGAGTTTCACACAATAGAATAGTGTGTACAATTGTATGTATTTTGTAACAAAATAAAATCGAGCCAAGTGGGAAAATAACAATAAAATGACATTCACAAGTGGAAATGTTCCTGATAAAACCTCCTCAAGTTGTGAAATAGGAGTTTAAGAGGTCTTATGGAACTGTTCATAGCCTAATGGGCACAAAGGTTAAAAGAAAACCAGCTACTTGTGTATTTACGGTAGCTTCCCTGCTCTCCAAATCCCGCAGCACTTGTTGTGTCTTCTTGTGGTCACTTTGGAGCCAGATAAGCTTTGACGAACGACAGTGGATTTATTTTTAATACATTAGTGATTTGCAGGATTTAACAGTACTTTCTCTCATATAGCCTATATACCAAAACATTACTTTTCTGAAATACATTTGAGTGTGGTCGTCTGCGCATAGCCGTCAGACTGGCCTATTCGGCATTGTTTTTTGGGGCGACCGTTATCCACAAAAGAGCGAGACAGAGGAAGAGAGAAGGGCACTTATTCCATGAGCCTCTTTAGCCCGAACGGAGATAAATCGAGGATAACATTCGTAATTACAACCATTTACGCAACCAGATAAAGGTGGACAGTCACGGATACGTCTGGTATCCAACAACAAGTCAACCTTAAGTCTATCATTATTTTGGTGATCTTATACCGAGAAAATTACCGTCCGTGTTCATGCCAGATCTGCAGCGCTTTAGTTTTCCATACCATAGCATGAATCCTTTGTTAGGGGCGAACTCGCTTCTCCAACATCAACAGCAGCAGAACCAAGGAGGACAGAGTCATCCGGATTCCCCCTCAGGCCTTCTGCCCGAATCCGTCTTCGGCTCACTCGACCCGACGTCCTTCTTCCTGGGCGACCATCCCGGACTGGGTACGGAGACTCTGCCAGGGTTCGATTTCACCACACCCTCACAAGCTTACCTGCATCTGAACCATAATAACCACTCTTATCACCGGTCTGTGCCCCAACCTCCTGCAGCGATGGCCCTGAGGAACGACCTGGGCTCCAATATCAGTGTCCTAAAGACTCTGAACTTACGGTTCCGATGCTTTCTGGCCAAAGTGCATGAACTTGAGCGAAGGAATAAGATTTTGGAGAAACAACTACAACAGGCGTTGGATGCGAAGAACAGCTGTGATGGAAGTTGTTCTGAAAGCGCTAGACGGGCCCATACCCAAGAAACGGGTGTACAGACCGGGTTTGTGGGAACTATCCCGCTCAGGCCCGGGTCACTCCCGTTCCAAAACACCAACAACTCCGCGAGACGACCCACTACCCTCTTCACACCTGCCCTCAACACTGTCCTCACGCTTGAGTCCAACAACAAAGCTGGAACAAACCCCACCGAACCGAATCAGAATCCGACCATCACGGTAAGCCTATCAACCCCGACAATCGACTCTCCAGCTGGGTCCAATTCAATCACCAACGGGAAAACGGTTTTCAGTACCAGTACTGGCACTGGAACCCCCACCAACCCGCCTCCCCGGTTCCTCCCCGGTACTATCTGGTCCTACAACCATACCCGCAAGCTCGGTTCTGGCGTGGAGACGCGCGTCACCAGCCCGGGTGTGTCCTGGGTCCAGCCGGACGGGGTCGGGGTCCAGATTGATACCATTACCCCGGAGATCAGAGCCCTGTACAATGTCCTGGCCAAAGTCAAGAGGGAGAGAGACGAGTACAAACGCAGGTAAATAGGATCAACCTTTGTTGATTTATTCACCAACGTAAGGCCTAATTAACGTGTGTGTCTGACGGGTGTAAAGACGCACGGGGACCTAGAGTTGTGATTAAACGTCTCTTGGCAAAAGTCAGTTGATGTAACTTAATGAAGCTATAATAGGCATACATGTATTATTTTGCTCATGCTACTTGGGTGAAGTGAAAGGCCCTATTGCAACAGATGGCCTCTGAGAGCAGCTGTGTCCTGCCTGTGTTCTGTCTATTTCTGCCACAGCCCACACCATTCTTATTGCTAGAGAGGCAAAAGGCCTTCAGTCAAAGGGCAGCTGGGTGAAATACCAAACATTATCAGACCATAACTGACTCAGAATGAAGTCATGTAACTGAGATCCAACACAGGAAGGCTCTGTTTCAACAATCATACCAATGCTTTTGAAGTTCAAAGATTTTTAACTCTTGAGTTTGCCACTAGCTTGTGGACACCAGACCTAGGTCGAATATATATGAGGTATGCTTGATTTAGCTGTTTGTACTTTTGGGATTACTGTGTTGATTTTGTACTTTTGGGATTATTCCATTGGAACCATGCAAACTATATAAATCAAGCACAGCTCAAGTATTTGAAGATTTGACTTATGGTTTGGCTTGGGGAAGGAATATCTGCTTAGCGCCCCTTTAGAAAAAAAGGGGGAATGGGCCAAACACAGTCACAGGAATCTGATACAGATACCATAGTGCACCTCTGCACGTTTGAAATGGCTGCAGTTTGTATTCTGTGACAGAACTAGAACCCGGACCGCTGATATGTGGCACTAGTAACAGCAGGTCTGAGGCTTCGATTCACGCTGCACAGGTCACATAGGCATGGTCTATACTGAAGGTATGACCATAAGTTGATTTGGATAAATATATCAGCGAAAATGCCATACCCAATGAATGTAAGGTGATAGACAAGCATGTACAGTGGGGAGAACAAGTATTTGATACACTGCCGATTTTGCAGGTTTTCCTACTTACAAAGCATGTAGAGGTCTGTCATTTTTATCATAGGTACACTTCAACTGTGAGAGACGGAATCTAAAACAAAAATCCAGAAAATCACATTGTATGATTTTTAAGTAATTAATTTGCATTTTATTGCATGACATAAGTATTTGATACATCAGAAAAGCAGAACTTAATATTTGGTACAGAAACCTTTGTTTGAAATTACAGAGATCATACGTTTCCTGTAGTTCTTGACCAGGTTTTCACACACTGCAGCAGGGATTTTGGCCCACTCCTCTATACAGACCTTCTCCAGATCCTTCAGGTTTCGGGGCTGTCGCTGGGCAATACGGACTTTCAGCTCCCTCCAAAGATTTTCTATTGGGTTCAGGTCTGGAGACTGGCTAGGCCACTCCAGGACCTTGAGATGCTTCTTACGGAGCCACTCCTTAGTTTCCCTGCCTGTGTGTTTCGGGTCGTTGCCATGCTGGAAGACCCAGCCACGACCCATCTTCAATGCTCTTACTGAGTGAAGGAGGTTGTTGGCCAAGATCTCACGATACATGGCCCCATCCATCCTCCCCTCAATACGGTGCAGTCGTCCTGTCCCCTTTGCAGAAAAGCATCCCCAAAGAATGATGTTTCCACCTCCATGCTTCACGGTTGGGATGGTGTTCTTGGGGTTGTACTCATCCTTCTTCTTCCTCCAAACACAGCGAGTGGAGTTTAGACCAAAAAGCTCTATTTTTGTCTCATCAGACCACATGACCTTCTCCCATTCCTCCTCTGGATCATCCAGATGGTCATTGGCAAACTTCAGACGGGCCTGGACATGCGCTGGCTTGAGCAGGGGGAGCTTGCGTGCGCTGCAGGATTTTAATCCATGACGGCGTAGTGTGGTACTAATGGTTTTCTTTGAGACTGTGGTCCCAGCTCTCTTCAGGTCATTGACCAGGTCCTGCCGTGTAGTTCTGGGCTGATCCCTCACCTTCCTCATGATCATTGATGCCCCACGAGGTGAGATTTTGCATGGAGCCCCAGACCGAGGATGATTGACCGTCATCTTGAACTTCTTCCATTTTCTAATAATTGCGCCAACAGTTGTTGCCTTCTCACCAAGCTGCTTGCCTATTTTCCTGTAGCCCATCCTAGCCTTGTGCAGGTCTATAATTTTATCCCTGATGTCCTTACACAGCTCTCTGGTCGTGGCCATTGTGGAGAGGTTGGAGTCTGTTTGATTGAGTGTGTGGACAGGTGTCTTTTATACAGGTAACGAGTTCAAACATATGCAGTTAATACAGGTAATGGGTGGAGAACAGGAGGGCTTCCTAAAGAAAAACTAACAGGCCTGTGAGAGCCGGAATTCTTACTGGTTGGTAGGTGATCAAATACTTATGTCATGCAATAAAATGCAAATTAATTACTTAAAAATCATACAATGTGATTTTCTGGATTTTTGTTTTAGATTCCGTCTCTCACAGTTGGAGTGTACCTATGATAAAAATTACAGACCTCTACATGCTTTGCAAGTAGGAAAACCTGCAAAATCGGCAGTGTATCAAATACTTGTTCTCCCCACTGTATGTCCCATTAGGAAGGCTGGGTAGGGTCAGGGATTGGTTTGGGATTGGGAGGACCCGGTACAAGTGTGTGTTTGTGGCTGTTTTGTTTGTTTATTGTGATTTCATGAGGCATGTGACCTTACTGCCACCTCCAAGTGAGTCAAGTCCAGGCTTGTCTCACCTTCAGACATCCATATATCTGATAGCATCCATACTGTACAGTCATTGATGTGATTTTGGCCTCCAGTGTAGTAAGCATTCAAAATGTAACAAGTACTTTTGGGTGTCCGGGGAAAATGTATGGAATAAAAAGTACATCAATTTTGTTCAGGAATGTAGTGAAGTAAAAGTTACCTCAAAAAACTACTTATGTAAAAATACTTTAAAGTACTACTTAAGTACTTTACACCACTGTACCCTCTTACTGTCTACTCCCTTCTTTTCCTGACCTGCTCTGTCCTGTATTATCATCCCTCCCTTCACCTGTCTCTCTCTGTGTCTGTCTGTCTGTCTGTCTGTCTGTCTGTCTGTCTGTCTGTCTGTCTGTCTGTCTGTCTGTCTGTCTGTCTCTCTAAGGCTCTCTCTCTCTGTGTCTGTCTCTGTGTCTGTCTCTCTGAGTCAGTCTCTGTGTCTGTCTGTCTCTCTAAGGCTCTCTCTCTCTCTCTCTCTCTCTCTCTCTCTCTCTCATATCAAATAAAATGCAGCTTTATTGGCATGGGAAACATGTTTACATTGCCAAAGCAAGTGAGATAAACAGTAAACAAAAGTGAGGACATAAAACAATGTTAACAAAAACTATTAGAAATTAACAGTAAACATTGCACTCACAAAGGTTTGACTTTTTTTGTTAATGTGTTATACTGTATTATCAGCTATGTACAGTGTTATATCAATGTGCCTATGGTTGTAGTATGAATAGTAGGGGAAGATAAATCAACATAAATATTGGTGGTATTTAAAATGTTATTTGTGCTGCCCTTGTTGCCCTTTTCTCATGGCAACGGGCCCAAATCTTGCTGCGGTGACTGCGGTATTTCTCTTAACAGATATGGGAGTTTATCAATGTTTGATTCGTTTTCAAATTCTTTGTGGGTCCGTGTGATCTGTGGGAAATATGTGTCTCTAATATGGTCATACATTTGGCAGGAGGTTAGGAAGTTCAGCTCAGTTTCCACCTCATTTTGTGGGCAGTATGCACATAGCCAGGTCTGCCTATGGGGGTCACTGTCAATAGCAAGGCTATGCTCACTGAGTCTGTACATTTTGGGTCAGTCACAGTGGTCAG
This sequence comes from Salvelinus alpinus, assembly GCF_045679555.1. Lineage (NCBI taxonomy): Eukaryota > Metazoa > Chordata > Actinopteri > Salmoniformes > Salmonidae > Salvelinus > Salvelinus alpinus. Next base: position 3,920,134 of record NC_092120.1, on the reverse strand, counting down.
GTATTCTGCCACTGTGTACTCTCTGTTTAGGGCCAGATAGCGTTCCAATTTGCTTGTTTTTTTGGTTGATTCTTTCCAGTGTGTCAAATAATTATCTTTTTGTTTTCTCATAATTTAGTTGGGTCTAATTGTGTTTCTATTCTGGGGCTCTGTGGGGTCTGTTTGTGTTTGTGAACAGAGCCACAGAACCAGCTGGCTGAGGGGACTCTTCTCTAGGTTCATCTCTCTGTAGGTGAGGGCTTTGTGGTGGAATGTGTGGGCATCACTTCCTTTTAGGTGTTTGTAGAATTTAACAGCTCTTTTCTGCACTTTGATAACTAGCGGGTATCGTCCTAATTCTGCTCTGCATGCATTGTTTGGTGTTTTGCATTGTACACAAAGTATATTTTTTCAGAATTCTGCATGCAGAATCTCAATTGGGTGTTTGTCCCATTTTGTGAATTCTTGGTTGGTGAGTGGACCCCCGACCTCACAACCATAGAGGGCAATGGGTTCTGTTACTGATTGGGATGTCAAGCTTTATGTTCTTTTTGATGTGGTAGAAGGTCCTTCTTGCCTTGTGTCTCAGATTGTTCACAGCCTTGTGGACGTTAGCTGTGGTGCTGATGTTTAGGCTGAGGTAGGCATAACTATTTGTGTGCTCTAGGGCAACACTATCTAGATATAATTTGTATTTGTTGTCATGGCTTCTGCACCTTTTTTGAAACACCATTATTTTAGTCTTACTGAGATTTACTGTCAGGGCCCAAGTCTGACAGAATCTGTGCAGAAGATCTAGGTGCTGCTGTCGGCCCTCCTTGGTTGGGGACAGAAGCACCAGATCATCTGCAAACAGACATTTTATTTGTGAGGCCTGGTGCTGCAGGCTGTTCTAGTGCCTTTCCAAAAAGCTTTTTTGAAATCAACAAAGCATGAGAAGACTTTGCTTTTATTTTGGTTTGTTTGTCAGTAAGGGTGTGCAGGGTGTATACGAGGAAATGATGGAGTCTGCTGTTGATGATGGTGCAGAGGATTTTTCAGAGATTGCTGTTGATGCGGGGCAAATTTGTCTCCACTTTGTGGATTGGGATGATCAGACCTTGGTTCCAAATATTGGGGAAGATGCCAGTGCTGAGGATAATGTTGAAGAGTTTAAGAATAGCCTATTTGAATTTGTGGTCTGTATATTTAATAATTTAGTTTAGTATACCATCAACACCACAGACCTGTAGCTCATCCAATGTAATTGGAGAATCCAGTGGGTTCTGGTAGACTTTAATAGCTGATTCTAAGTTTAGTAAATGATCATGTGTATGTTTTTGCTCTTGGTTCTTTGTTAAACGACTGAAAAGGTTGGAGAAGTGTTTTATCCATACATCTCCATTTTGGATAGATAGCTCTTCGTGTTGTTTGTTTAGTGTGTTCCAATGTTCCCAGAAGTGATTTGATTCTATGGATTCTTCAGTCACATTGAGCTGATTTCTGACATGCTGTTCCTTCTTTTTTCTCAGTGTATTTCTGTATTATTTTAGTGTTTCACCATCGTGAAGGCGGAAGCTAAGGTTTTCTGGGTCTCTGTGTTTTTTGTTGGACAGGTTTCTCAATTTCTTTCTTAGGTTTTTGCGTTCTTCATCAAACCATTTCTCATTGTCGTTAGTTTTCTTAGCTATTCTGCTTGAATTTAAATTTTATATGTTAGCTGATAGGTCAAATATAGTGTCCAGGAAGTTGTCTAGGAGGGATTTGTTGTTGGCCAATAGTTTTTTGTTTTCTACACTACCCTCCTTCCATCTATAGCATTTCTTAAAAGCATGTCGTTTGTTCAGCTTCAATGTCTCAGTTGAGTATTGCTCTGTTCAAGAAGATGGAGATTTTGCTGTGATCTGATAGGGGTGTCAGTGGGATGACTGTGATCGTTCCGAGAGACACTGGGTTGAGGTCAGTGATAAGGTAGTCTACAGTACTACTGCCAAGAGATGAGCTGTTGGTGTACCTACCGTAGGAGTCCCCTCGAAGCCTACCATTGACTATGTCTAGACCCAGCGTGCAACAGAGCTGTAGGAGTTGTGACCCATTTTTGTTGGTTGTTTTGTCAGTATTGGGGAGGGAATGCTGTCACCTCCAAGTAGGTTTTTGTCTGCTAAGAGTGTTGGGTTCTGGCCTTAGGTCGCCACAGACTAGTACATGTCTCTGGGCCTGAAAAGGGTTGATCTCCCCCTCTAGGATGGAGAAGGTGTCATCATTAATGTATGGGGAGATATAGGTACCACACAGGACAACCATTTTCTCTGAGATCATTTCCCTATTTATTTCCAACCAGATGTGAAATGTTCCTGTTTTAATTAATTGATTGCAGTGGGTTAGGTTATGTCTGATCTATACCAAATTCTCTCTTCTCTCTCTCCTCTCTCCTTCTCTCCATCTCTCTCCATCTCTCACTCTCTCTCGCGCACTCTCCACTGCCAGCTCCACTCTCCTTTCTTCAACCCCCTTCCCCCACATCATATCTTTCTCCCTCTCTCTCTACCTAACTGCATGCGGCCATGCACCTTCCCCTCCACCTAGTATCTGCAATGCGGTATACTCTGCACGGCAGGCTGTGATTGCTGGAAAAGGGAGGTGGCTTCCAAAGAGAGCTCAGCTCATCTTTCCCTCGCTCTCTCCCTCTCCCTCACTCTCACGTTACCCATCTATCTCAATCACGTCTTTTGTGCCACAGTGTGCACAATGGCACAAAAAACGTCTCTCTGTACACTATATAACCTCTATTTGTTTTAGGAGCAGTTTGGTAAAGGCTCCGACATGTCGCAGTATTGTGCATTTTAAGCAGCAATTCTATAAATGGCAGTGCTGTGCAGTGGGGTCTGTGTGGTGTGTTGAGTCACTGAATCAGCCATCGTAGTTCTAACATGTCAACTGTACAGGCTTTCAATGAGATTACTGTTCACTAGATGGATGGTGCTGTCTGACCCAGATTCATGGACCAGGGGTTTCAGACACACATACACACAGTTAATAGTTATTAATATGATGTTGCCATTTTACTGTGTAATTTACTTCACGTTACTTTTTGTTGTGTAGGTGGGAGGAGGAGTACACTGTCAGAGTGGACATGCAGCAGAAGATGGAAGACCTACAGGAGGTAACAGTGTGTGTGTGTGTGTGTGTGTGTGTGTGTGTGTGTGTGTGTGTGTGTGTGTGTGTGTGTGTGTGTGTGTGTGTGTGTGTGTGTGTGTGTGTGTGTGTGTGTGTGTGTGTGTGTGTGTGTGTGTGTGTGTGTGTGTGTGTGTGTGTGCGCGCCTGGCCTCTCTTATTAATTGATACATAGGGGGTAAATGTATCCCCTCTTTCTGTTACACTTGTTCTCTGTTGATTTGCAGGGACAAGAACAAAGCCATGTCAGCATATCAAACATGACAACAAGACATTACATTGAAATGTTTAGGAGCTCAATGCTTGTAGACACAAAGGCCCTCCTCACTGATCTATACACTAACTTAGGGCGCGGGGCCAGAGGCGCAGTGTTGTCTCTGACGCTGTGTCATCAGGTTCTGGCGGTGTTGACACATTTGACATTGCCCTGACGCATGCAAAACAACCTAATACAATTGCTTGTGTGAAACAGCTTGGTTGAATAGTCTGCAAACCACTAACCAAATATAGTATGTTTATAAACAGCTAGTTAGATGCTCAGCCCCTGACGTTCGTCATAGGTGTTATAGAAAGCAGCTGACAGTCATGATCAAACAGCCAAGTGGTTAACTATTTGAGGAACTGGTGTAGCTACTTACACACGTTCAGCATGATTGAATTACAGCAACAATATCAACTCCCCAAAATGGCACCGTTGGTCCCCGTCACATAGTTACATCTGAAAGTCATTTGTACGTCCTACTTCCAAATGTTATTGGTCACACACGCATTAAGCAGATGTTATTGTGGGTGTAGCGAAATTCTTCAAATAGCCACCCTTTGCCTTGATGACAGCTTTGCACATTCTTGGTGAGGCAGGTCCTCACCAGACATCAACGGCAACAACGTCGCCTATGGGCGCAAACTGTCCGTCGCTGGACCAGACAGGACTGGCAAAAAGTGCTCTTCACTGACGAGTCGCGGTTTTGTCTCACCAGGAGTGATGGTCAGATTCGCGTTCATCGTCGAAGGAATGAGCATTACACCGAGGCCTGTACTCTGGAGCGGGATCGATTTGGAGGTGGAGGGTCCGTCATGGTCTGGAGCGGTGTGTCACAGCATCATCGGACTGAGCTTGTTGTCACTACAGGCAATCTCAATGCTGTGCGTTACAGGGAAGACATCCTCCTTCCTCATGTGGTACCCTTCCTGCAGGCTCATCCTGACATGACCCTCCAGCATGACAATGGCACAAGTCATTGCAAGACAGAAATGTCAGTGTTCTGCCATGGCCAGCGAAGAGCCCGGAACTCAATCCCATTGAGCACGTCTGGGACCTGTTGGATCGGAGGGTGAGGGCTAGGGCCATTCCCCCCAGAATTGTCCGGGAACTTGCAGGTGCCTTGGTGGAAGAGTGGGGTAACATCTCACAGCAAGAACTGTCAAATCTGGTATAGTCCATGAGCAGGAGATGCACTGCAGTACTTAATGCAGCTGGTGGCCACATCAGTTACTGACTGTTACTTTTGATTTTGACCCCCCCTTTGTTCAGGAACACATTATTCAATTTCTGTTAGTCACATGTCTGTGGAACTTGTTCAGTTTATGTCTCAGTTGTTGAATCTTGTTATGTTCATACAAATATTTACACATGTTAAGTTTGCTGAAAATAACGCAGTTGACAGTGAGAGGACGTTTCTTTTTTTGCTGAGTTTATATAGGGCAGCAGTCTCTAAGGTGCAGGGTTGAGTAACCGGGTGGTAGCCACAAGGGATGGCTATTTAACAGTCTGATGGCCTTGAGATAGAAGCTGTTTTTCAGTCTCTCGGTCCCAGCTTTGATGCACCTGTACTTAATCAATCAATCAAATATATTTATAAAGCCCTTTTTACATCAGCCGATGTCACAAAGTGCTATACAGAAACCCAGCCTAAAACCCCAAACAGCCAGCAATGCAGATGTAGAAGCACGGTGGCTAGGAAAAACTCCCTGGAAAGGCAGGAACCTAGGAAGAAACCTAGAGAGGAACCAGGCTCTGAGGGGTGGCCAGTCCTCTTCTGGCTGTGCCGGGTGTAGATTATAATAGTACATGTTCAAATGTTCATAGATGACCAGCAGGGTCTAATAATAATCACAGTAGTTGTAGAGGGTGCAACAGGTCAGAACCTTAGGAGTAAATGTCAGTTGGCTTTTCATAGCCGATCATTCAGAGTTAGACAGCAGGTGCGGTAGAGAGAGACAGTCATACAGCAGGTCCGGGACAAGGTAGCACGTCTGGTGAACAGGTCAGGATTCCATAGCCGCAGGCAGAACAGTTGAAACTGGAGCAGCAGCAGGTGGACTGGGGACAGCAGGTGGACTGGGGATAGCAAGGAGTCATCAGGCCAGGTAGTCCCGAGGCATGGTCCTAGGGCTCAGGTCCTCCGAGAGAAGAGAGAGAGAGTTAGAGGGAGCATACTTAAATTCACACAGGACACCGGATAAGACAGGAGAAATACTCCAGACATAACAGACTGACCCTAGCCCCCTAACACGTAAACTATTGCTGCATAAATACTGGAGGCTGAGACAGGAGGGGTTGGGAGACACTGTGGTCCCGTCTGACGATACCCCCGGACAGGGCCAACCAGGCAGTATATAACCCCCACCCACTTTGCCAAAGCACAGCCCCCAAACCACCAACTTACTACCCTGAGACAAAGCTGAGGATAGCCCACGAAGATCTCCCCCACGGCACGAAACCGAGGGGGGCGCCAACCCGGACAGGAAGATCACGTCAGTGACTCAACCCACTCAAGTGACGCACCCCTCCTAGAGACAGCATGGAAGAGCACCAGTGAGCCAATGACTCAGCCCCTGTAATAGGGTTGAGTGAATCCCAGTGGAGAGAGGGGATCCAGCTAGGCAGAAGCAGCAAGGGCGGTTCGTCGCTCCAGTGCCTTTCCGTTCACCTTCACACCCCTGGACCAGACTACACTTAATCATAGGACCTACTGAAGAGATGAGTCTTCAATAAAGACTTAAAGGTCGAGACCGAGTCTGCGTCTCTCACATGGACAGGCAGACCATTCCATAAAAATGGAGCTCTATAGGAGAAAGCCCTGTCTCCAGCTGTTTGCTTAGAATTCTAGAGACAATAAGGAGGCCTGTGCCTTGTGACCGGAAGTGCACTGCCCGCAACCGCAGGCATCGCCAGAGGTGCGGTCTGCCCAATGCGGGGGCACACTGTCTGCCTTCCAGGACACCTACAACACCCGATGTCACAGGAAGGCCAAAAAGATAATCAAGGACATCAACCACCCGAGACATGGCCTGTTCACCCCGCTATCATCCTGACCTCGCCTTCTGGATGACAGTGGGGTGAACAGGCCATGGCTCGGGTGGTTGATGTCCTTGAAGTGCGGGCAGTGAGCATCGGTGGCACTGTGTTATCCTCAAAGCGGATGAAGAAGGTGTTTAGCTTATCCGGGAGCAAGATGTCGGTGTCCTCGACGTGGCTGGTTTTCCCTTTGTAATCCGTGATTGTCTGTAGACCTTGCCACATACATCACGGAAGTTGCAGTAGCAGTGGTCGAGTGTTTTTTAGCAGCACGAGTACTACAGTCAATGTGTTGATAGAACTTCGGTAGCGTTTTCCTCAAATTTGCTTTGTTAAAGTCCCCAGCTACAATAAATGCGGCCTCAGGATATGTGGCTTGAGGGGGAATGCACACGGCTGTGACTATAACTGAAGAGAATTCTCTTGGGAGGTAATACGGTCTGCATTTGATTGTAAGGTATTCTAGGTCGGGTGAACAAAAGGACTTGAGTTTCTGTACATTATCACAATCACACCATGAGTAGTTAATCATGAAACATACACCCCTGCCTTTCTTCTTCACGGAGAGTTCTTTATTCCTGTCTGCGCAATGTACTGAGAACATAGCTGGCTGTATGGACCGGGACAGTATATCCGGAGAGAGCCTTGATTCCGTGAAACAGAGTATGTTACAGTCCCTGATGTATCTCTGGGGGAGATCCTCGCCCTGAGCTTGTCTACTTTATTGTCCAGAGACTAAACATTAGCGAGTAATATACTCGGAAGCGGTGGATGGTGTGTACGCCTCCTGAGTCAGACTAGAAGTCTACTCTTCTCCGCCGGCGGCGTCTGGGATAAGTCCCAGGCAGCCCCTGGGATAAGTTTAATTGCCCTGGGGGTTACGAACAAAGGATCCAATTCGGGAAAGTCGTATTCCTGGTCATAATGCTGGTGAGTTACCGCCGCTCTGATATTCAAAAGTCCTTTCTGTTTGTAAGAAATAACACAAAAAAAAAAAAAAGACTGCAATGTTGCTTAGGCGCTAGAAGCAGAGCTGCCATGTCTGTCGGCGCCATCTTGCCATCGGTGAGCATATAAAGCTGAGCCAGGTGGGGCTCTGGTTTCTCAGGTTTGTTGTGTGTGCGGATGTGTGAGGATGCAACTGCAGGGGACATCTACCTAACCCAGTTAGACAGGCTCTGTTGAGCCAACAGGAGACCACATGGCATGCAGCAAAGTCCCACTTTACATTAAACTATCCATGCAGAACAATGTACAAGATACACAAAGAAACACTTGGGGACAAGTCAAGTTACCCTATTTCATTTGCACCACAGACACAATCAGCTTTTATGTCAAGACATATCTCAGGAAGAAGTTCTGCAAAATATTATGGCTAGTAGTTTAGGGAATCAAATACTTCAGAGATTAAGTAGGCAGGATTGTCAATGTATAATCTGTGTATGTACTGTATGTTTGTGTGTTGTACTTTGGATTTGTAGTAAGACTTAGGGTAAGAACATTTATCCTTACACTGTAAAGAATATATAATCATCATGGACAGATTATACTGTTGTATTTTGGATTTGAAGTGCGATTTGAGTCAAGACTTATAATGACAAGATATAATGTTTTACTGTTTGACCCTAACCTAAATTGGTCAATATAGAATGTTTTACTATTTCGCCCTACTGTAAATTGGTCAATATAGAATGTTTTACTGTTTGGCCCTACTGTAAATTGGTCAATATAGAATGTATTACTATTTGGCCCTACTGTAAATTGGTCAATATGGAATGTTTTACTGTTTGGCCCTACTGTAAATTGGTCAATATAGAATGTATTACTGTTTGGCCCTACCCTGAGTTGGTCAATATAGAATGTTTTACTGTTTGGCCCTACCCTGAGATGGTCCATATAGAATGTTTTACTGTTTGGCCCTATCCTGAGTTGGTCAATATAGAATGTTTTACTATTTGGCCCTACTGTAAATTGGTCAATATAGAATGTTTTACTGTTTGGCCCTACTGTAAATTGGTCAATATAGAATGTTTTACTGTTTGGCCCTACTGTAAATTGGTCAATATAGAATGTATTACTATTTGGCCCTATCCTGAGTTGGTCAATATAGAATGTTTTACTATTTGGCCCTACCCTGAGATGGTCCATATAGAATGTTTTACTGTTTGTCCCTATCCTGAGATGGTCCATATAGAATGTATTACTGTTTGGCCCTACCCTGAGATGGTCCATATAGAATGTTTTACTGTTTGGCCCTATCCTGAGATGGTCAATATAGAATGTTTTACTGTTTGGCCCTATCCTGAGATGGTCAATATAGAATGTATTACTGTTTGGCCCTACCCTGAGATGGTCCATATAGAATGTTTTACTGTTTGGCCCTATCCTGAGATGGTCAATATAGAATGTATTACTGTTTGGCCCTATCCTGAGATGGTCCATATAGAATGTATTACCATTTGGCCCTATCCTGAGTTGGTCAATATAGAATGTTTTACTATTTGGCCCTATCCTGAGGTGGTCCATATAGAATGTATTACTGTTTGGCCCTATCCTGAGATGGTCCATATAGAATGTATTACTGTTTGGCCCTATCCTGAGATGGTCAATATAGAATGTTTTACTGTTTGGCCCTATCCTGAGGTGGTCCATATAGAATGTATTACTGTTTGGCCCTATCCTGAGATGGTCCATATAGAATGTATTACTGTTTGGCCCTATCCTGAGTTGGTCAATATAGAATGTTTTACTGTTTGGCCCTATCCTGAGATGGTCAATATAGAATGTTTTACTGTTTGGCCCTATCCTGAGTTGGTCAATATAGAATGTTTTACTGTTTGGCCCTATCCTGAGATGGTCCATATAGAATGTATTACTGTTTGGCCCTATCCTGAGATGGTCAATATAGAATGTATTACTGTTTGGCCCTACCCTGAGTTGGTCAATATAGAATGTTTTACTGTTTGGCCCTACCCTGAGATGGTCCATATAGAATGTTTTACTGTTTGGCCCTATCCTGAGTTGGTCAATATAGAATGTTTTACTATTTGGCCCTACTGTAAATTGGTCAATATAGAATGTTTTACTGTTTGGCCCTACTGTAAATTGGTCAATATAGAATGTTTTACTGTTTGGCCCTACTGTAAATTGGTCAATATAGAATGTATTACTATTTGGCCCTATCCTGAGTTGGTCAATATAGAATGTTTTACTGTTTGTCCCTATCCTGAGATGGTCCATATAGAATGTATTACTGTTTGGCCCTACCCTGAGATGGTCCATATAGAATGTTTTACTGTTTGGCCCTATCCTGAGATGGTCAATATAGAATGTTTTACTGTTTGGCCCTATCCTGAGATGGTCAATATAGAATGTATTACTGTTTGGCCCTACCCTGAGATGGTCCATATAGAATGTTTTACTGTTTGGCCCTATCCTGAGATGGTCAATATAGAATGTATTACTGTTTGGCCCTATCCTGAGATGGTCCATATAGAATGTATTACCATTTGGCCCTATCCTGAGTTGGTCAATATAGAATGTTTTACTATTTGGCCCTATCCTGAGGTGGTCCATATAGAATGTATTACTGTTTGGCCCTATCCTGAGATGGTCCATATAGAATGTATTACTGTTTGGCCCTATCCTGAGATGGTCAATATAGAATGTTTTACTGTTTGGCCCTATCCTGAGGTGGTCCATATAGAATGTATTACTGTTTGGCCCTATCCTGAGATGGTCCATATAGAATGTATTACTGTTTGGCCCTATCCTGAGTTGGTCAATATAGAATGTTTTACTGTTTGGCCCTATCCTGAGATGGTCAATATAGAATGTTTTACTGTTTGGCCCTATCCTGAGTTGGTCAATATAGAATGTTTTACTGTTTGGCCCTATCCTGAGATGGTCCATATAGAATGTATTACTGTTTGGCCCTATCCTGAGATGGTCAATATAGAATGTATTACTGTTTGGCCCTACCCTGAGTTGGTCAATATAGAATGTTTTACTGTTTGGCCCTACCCTGAGATGGTCCATATAGAATGTTTTACTGTTTGGCCCTATCCTGAGTTGGTCAATATAGAATGTATTACTATTTGGCCCTACTGTAAATTGGTCAATATAGAATGTTTTACTGTTTGGCCCTACTGTAAATTGGTCAATATAGAATGTTTTACTGTTTGGCCCTACTGTAAATTGGTCAATATAGAATGTATTACTATTTGGCCCTAACCTGAGTTGGTCAATATAGAATGTTTTACTGTTTGTCCCTATCCTGAGATGGTCCATATAGAATGTATTACTGTTTGGCCCTACCCTGAGATGGTCCATATAGAATGTTTTACTGTTTGGCCCTATCCTGAGATGGTCAATATAGAATGTTTTACTGTTTGGCCCTATCCTGAGATGGTCAATATAGAATGTATTACTGTTTGGCCCTACCCTGAGATGGTCCATATAGAATGTTTTACTGTTTGGCCCTATCCTGAGATGGTCAATATAGAATGTATTACTGTTTGGCCCTATCCTGAGATGGTCCATATAGAATGTATTACCATTTGGCCCTATCCTGAGTTGGTCAATATAGAATGTTTTACTGTTTGGCCCTATCCTGAGTTGGTCCATATAGAATGTATTACTGTTTGGCCCTATCCTGAGATGGTCCATATAGAATGTATTACTGTTTGGCCCTATCCTGAGATGGTCAATATAGAATGTTTTACTGTTTGGCCCTATCCTGAGGTGGTCCATATAGAATGTATTACTGTTTGGCCCTATCCTGAGATGGTCCATATAGAATGTATTACTGTTTGGCCCTATCCTGAGATGGTCAATATAGAATGTTTTACTGTTTGGCCCTATCCTGAGATGGTCAATATAGAATGTTTTACTGTTTGGCCCTATCCTGAGTTGGTCAATATAGAATGTTTTACTGTTTGGCCCTATCCTGAGATGGTCCATATAGAATGTATTACTGTTTGGCCCTATCCTGAGATGGTCAATATAGAATGTTTTACTGTTTGGCCCTATCCTGAGATGGTCAATATAGAATGTTTTACTGTTTGGCCCTATCCTGAGATGGTCAATATAGAATGTTTTACTGTTTGGCCCTACCCTGAGATGGTCCTTATATAATGTATTACTGTTTGGCCCTATCCTGAGATGGTCCATATAGAATGTTTTACTGTTTGGCCCTACCCTGAGATGGTCCATATATAATGTATTACTGTTTGGCCCTACCCTGAGTTGGTCAATATAGAATGTTTTACTGTTTGGCCCTATCCTGAGTTGGTCAATATAGAATGTATTACTGTTTGGCCCTACCCTGAGATGGTCAATATAGAATGTTTTACTGTTTGTCCCTATCCTGAGATGGTCCATATAGAATGTTTTACTGTTTGGCCCTACCCTGAGATGGTCCATATAGAATGTATTACTGTTTGGCCCTATCCTGAGTTGGTCAATATAGAATGTTTTACTGTTTGGCCCTACCCTGAGATGGTCCATATAGAATGTTTTACTGTTTGGCCCTACCCTGAGATGGTCAATATAGAATGTATTACTGTTTGGCCCTATCCTGAGATGGTCAATATAGAATGTTTTACTGTTTGGCCCTATCCTGAGTTGGTCAATATAGAATGTTTTACTGTTTGGCCCTACCCTGAGATGGTCCATATAGAATGTATTACTGTTTGGCCCTATCCTGAGATGGTCAATATAGAATGTATTACTATTTGGCCCTATCCTGAGATGGTCAATATAGAATGTTTTACTGTTTGGCCCTACCCTGAGATGGTCAATATAGAATGTATTACTGTTTGGCCCTACCCTGAGATGGTCAATATAGAATGTTTTACTGTTTGGCCCTACCCTGAGATGGTCCATATAGAATGTATTACTATTTGGCCCTATCCTGAGATGGTCCATATAGAATGTTTTACTGTTTGGCCCTACCCTGAGTTGGTCAATATAGAATGTTTTACTGTTTGGCCCTACCCTGAGTTGGTCAATATAGAATGTTTTACTATTTGGCCCTATCCTGAGATGGTCCATATAGAATGTTTTACTGTTTGTCCCTACCCTGAGTTGGTCAATATAGAATGTTTTACTGTTTGGCCCTACCCTGAGTTGGTCAATATAGAATGTTTTACTGTTTGGCCCTACTGTAAATTGGTCAATATAGAATGTTTTACTGTTTGGCCCTACTGTAAATTGGTCAATATAGAATGTATTACTATTTGGCCCTATCCTGAGTTGGTCAATATAGAATGTTTTACTATTTGGCCCTACCCTGAGATGGTCCATATAGAATGTTTTACTGTTTGTCCCTATCCTGAGATGGTCCATATAGAATGTATTACTGTTTGGCCCTACCCTGAGATGGTCAATATATAATGTATTACTATTTGGCCCTATCCTGAGATGGTCCATATAGAATGTTTTACTGTTTGGCCCTACCCTGAGATGGTCCATATAGAATGTATTACTGTTTGGCCCTATCCTGAGATGGTCAATATAGAATGTATTACTGTTTGGCCCTATCCTGAGATGGTCCATATAGAATGTATTACTGTTTGGCCCTATCCTGAGATGGTCAATATAGAATGTTTTACTGTTTGGCCCTA